>NC_133149.1:53129072-53139072 GCF_048418815.1 Hemitrygon akajei
GCGTGCCTGCAAGAGGGAAATCAATGGGATTGAGAGAGTGCAGAGAAAATTTACAAGGACTTTGCCAGGACTGGAGGAGCTGAGTGACTGACAAAGTCTGAACAGTGTTACGATACGGCAGCAATGGATATAGAATTGAGACAGGTTGTCTTTATAAACAAATAAAAACATTTATTAAACATCGCTCAATAAAAATCCCAAAAGTAAACAAGCGACTAACTTAACTGGGAGTTAATGGCTCCACGGCAACTCGAACCGTTCTTAAAGCGAGAAACGCAAAAGTCCAAATGATTTACACGGTCAATTAGGAGAGACTTTCCTGAAGTGATGAATTCATCGACGACGTGGCGTTACTGCTGATCCCAGGCGAACTATACCTTGCCCGCAGGACTCACGATGAAGGAAATAACACGGCTTGAAGGAACTGACCTTTCCTTGGTGAATACCCCTGCTCCAGCTCTTTCTGCACTTATAGCAGGGATTATCTCGGATGCAGGTCACTATCCCTTCCGAACGAGGATTCGATAAGTTCGATCCTGTACTACCGCTGACGGCACCAACTTTACTCGATCCTTCGGGTTCCCGTACTCCCATAGATCTTCACTCTCCGACTGCACTAGACTGGCAGCGTTTGGCGAGACTGCCGACAATAACCTCTGTGACTTAAGGCAGAAAGTAAAACCCCACTTTGAAACAAAACTGCGTCGCGAGACGAACACGCAGCTTAAAGGAGTCACTGACGGATTCAACCACGGACTGATCTGCGTCACAGCAGGTCATTCCCCTTTTATACCCTGTTGAAACAGTCCATCACATGACCACACACTGGCGGGAAAATTATATCATGTGACCTCTCACTGGCGGGAAAATTACATCACCCCACCATCACGAGACCATTACATCATGCCCAGCAGAGACTCAATTACATCGCGGTCATGTGACAGTCACAAGATACCCACGGGGTACGTAACAATAGGCTGGGACATAGGGAGAATGAGGGGAGATTTGAAAGAGGTACGCACAATTATCAGGGTAGATGCAAGTGGCCTGTTTCCACTGAGGTTGAGTGAGAGCAGATGGACTTAGAGTTCATCTTATTCAGTACACCGGTACACCTGGTTGATAATCTGGCAGCGGCTCGATGCATAGAAGCACGTGGACACGGTCAAGAGAAAGAACTTTGAATCAAGAAGTATCAGAATTCAATGACTGCACGGGCTGGGTTTCTACCGTCCATCACTGATTGCCCCTCAGTTCAGCGTTCTTGGTGTTCACCTGACCAAGAATCTCACCCGGTCTCTCAACACCAGCTCCACAGCACAGAAAGCCCAGCAGCGTCTCTACTTTCTGCGAAGGCTGAGGAGAGTCCATCTCCCACCCCCCATCCTCATCACAGTCTACAGGGGTTGTGTTGAGAGCATCCTGAGCAGCCGCATCACTGCCTGGTTTGGGAATCGCACCGTCTCGGATCGCAAGACCCTGCAGCGGATAGTGAGGTCAGCTGAGAAGATCATCGGGGTCTCTCTTCCCACCATCACGGACATTTACACCACACACTGCATCCACAAAGCAAACAGCATTATGAAGGACCCCACACACCCCTCATACAAACTCTTCTCCCTCCTGCCGTCTGGGAAAAGGCTCCGAAGCATTCAGGCTCTCACGATCAGACTGTGTAACAGTTTCTTCCCCCAAGCCATCAGACTCCTTGATACCCAGAGCCTGGACTGACACCTTACTGCCCTATTGTCCTGTTTATTATTTATTGTAATGCCTGCACTGTTTTTGTGCACTTTATGCAGTCCTGGGTAGGTCTGTAGTCCAGTGTAGCTTTCTCTGTGTTTTTTTTTATTACGTAGTTCAGTCTAGTTTTTGTACTGTGTCATGTAACACCATGGTCCTGAAAAACGTTGTCTCGTTTTTACTGTGTACTGTACCAGCAGTTATGGTCGAAATGACAATAAAAGTTGACTTGACTTGACTTGACAGGAAGCATCCTCTCCACATCCACTCTATCTGTGTCCTCTGGTCCTAGACTCCCCCACTATAGGAAACATCCTCTCCACACCCACTCTGTCTGTGCCCTCTGGTCCTAGACTCCCCCGCTATAGGAAACATCCTCTCCACACCCACTCTATCTGTGTCCTCTGGTCCTAGACTCCCCCGCTATAGGAAACATCCTCTCCACATCCACTCTATCTGTGTCCTCTGGTCCTAGACTCCCCCGCTATAGGAAACATCCTCTCCACACCCACTCTATCTGTGTCCTCTGGTCCTAGACTCCCCCACCATAGGAAACATCCTCTCCACACCCACTCTATCTGTGTCCTCTGATCCTAGACTCCCCACTATAGGAAACATCCTCTCCACACCCACTCTATCTGTGTCCTCTGGTCCTAGACTCCCCCACTATAGGAAACATCCTCTCCACGTCCACTCTATCTGTGTCCTCTGGTCCTAGACTCACCCACTATAGGAAACATCCTCTCCACATCCACTCTATCTGTGTCCTCTGGTCCTAGGCTCCTCCACTACAGGAAACATCCTCTCCACATCCACTCTATCTGTGTCCTCTGGTCCTAGACTCCCCCACTATAGGAAACATCCTCTCCACATCCACTCTATCTGTGTCCTCTGGTCCTAGACTCCCCCACTATAGGAAACATCCTCTCTACATCCACTCTATCTGTGTCCTCTGGTCCTAGACTCCCCCACCATAGGAAACATCCTCTCCACATCCACTCTATCTGTGCCCTCTGGTCCTAGACTCCCCCACCATAGGAAACATCCTCTCCACATCCACTCTATCTGTGTCCTCTGGTCCTAGACTCCCCCACCATAGGAAACATCCTCTCCACACTCACTCTATCTGTGTCCTCTGGTCCTAGACTCCCCCACCATAGGAAACATCCTCTCCACATCCACTCTATCTGTGTCCTCTGGTCCTAGACTCCCCCACTATAGTTAACATCCTCTCCACACCCACTCTATCTGTGTCCTCTGGTCCTAGACTCCCCACGATAGGAAACATCCTCTCCACACCCACTCTATCTGTGTCCTCTGGTCCTAGACTCCCCCACCATAGGAAACATCCTCTCCACACCCACTCTATCTGTGTCCTCTGATCCTAGACTCCCCACTATAGGAAACATCCTCTCCACACCCACTCTATCTGTGTCCTCTGGTCCTAGACTCCCCCACTATAGGAAACATCCTCTCCACGTCCACTCTATCTGTGTCCTCTGGTCCTAGACTCACCCACTATAGGAAACATCCTCTCCACATCCACTCTATCTGTGTCCTCTGGTCCTAGGCTCCTCCACTACAGGAAACATCCTCTCCACATCCACTCTATCTGTGCCCTCTGGTCCTAGACTCCCCCACTATAGGAAACATCCTCTCCACATCCACTCTATCTGTGTCCTCTGGTCCTAGACTCCCCCACTATAGGAAACATCCTCTCCACATCCACTCTATCTGTGTCCTCTGGTCCTAGACTCCCCCACTATAGGAAACATCCTCTCCACATCCACTCTATCTGTGTCCTCTGGTCCTAGACTCCCCCACTACAGGAAACATCCTCTCCACACCCACTCTATCTGTGCCCTCTGGTCCTAGACTCCCCCACTATAGGAAACGTACTCTCCACATCCAATCTATCTGTGTCTTCTGGTCCAAGACTCCCCCAATATTGGCAACATCCTCTCCACTCTATTTAGGCCTTTCAGTATCAGATAGGTTTCAGTGAGATTCTCCCTCGTCCCTTTCATTCTTCTAAACTCCAGCAAGTGCCGGGCCAAAGCTACTAAATGCTCCTCCTTATATTGATGACAGCTCGTATTCCGTCCGGGTAGCCTCCGGATCTGATGGCATGAACGTCGATTTCTCGGACTTCCAGAAATTTGCCCCTACCCCTCCACTTCAACGTCCCCCACTCCTAATACCCTCTCACACCTTCTTCCTTATCTGAAACCGCCCCCCCCCCCCCCGCAGTGCTCGTCCTCCTTCCCTGTCTTCCGTGGTCTCCTACCCTCTCCTAACGGAATCTCCCTCCCTCGGCCCATCCCCACCAGCCAGCATCCCAGCTTTTACTTCCACCCCCCACCCCACCCACCCCTCTTCTCCCCTCCACTTCCCCCGGTTTCACCCATCACCTCTCACCTTTTGTGTTTCTACCTCCCCTTCCCTTGCCCTCCCTTCCTACTCAGTCACAGAGTTCCCTCTGGTTCACCAATTCCCTTCGGGGGTGTTTGTTGGGGGGGGGGTGGGGGAACTGGTGCGTTCGCTCTGTTTGAGACGACACAACGATGTTATTGGAAGGCCTGGACTCGGCGGGGTCATTCCCTCTGCCGGAGGGTCTTGGAAGAGAGGGCAGAGCCTCGGGATGGAGGTATGGGGGTCCCTTTTGAGCAGAGGTGAGGAGGGATATCCTCAGCCAGAGGGGGGGGGGGGGGTGTGGAGCGTTCCACAGACACGAGGACATCTGCTGGTGCCGGAAATCGAATGCCGGACGCCCACATTAGTCCGGGCAGCGTCCACCACCGTTGTAACGCCCCGTTACTCACGTCACTATCGACCTCCTGCCGGCTTGAATCGGTCTCGCCGTTCTCCTCTGACCTCCTGAACAAGATGTTTTGGTTTTTTTTTTGCATTCTGAGATGCTCTTCTGCACACCACCGTCGTGACGTCTGGTCCGTTGTCACCTTCCCTCGGGATCGCAGGACCGCGTGAGCTTCCCCGCCACGACGAGGTGACAATCCACGGAGAAGACGCCATCATCGTCATGGGCCGTGGGCGGCCGCGGCCTTTCCGTGACCGTGATCGCTCTTGGCAAATTTTTCCAGCAGAAGCGGTGTGCCGTTCCCCTTCTTCTGGGGCGGTGTGTGTGTCTTTGCAAGACGGGTGACCCCCCCCACCGCCCCCCCCAGCCCATTATCAATACTCTTCAGAGATTGTCTGCCTGATGTCAACGGTGGCATAGCCAAGACTGGTGATCTGCACCGGCTGCTCATACGACCGTCCACCACCCGCTCCCCGCGACTTCGCTTGACCCTGATCGGGGGGAGCTAAGCAGGTGCTACCCCTCGCCCGAGGGTGCCCTGTAGGCTGGCGGAGGGAAGGAGCACCCTAAGCTCCTCCGTTGGTAGAGAGATGACTCCACCCCAACACCTGTTCACTCTGTCTCGGCCGTTCAACTTCCCCAGTCCCCCCCCCCTTCTAACCCGCAGGCAAAGAGGGTGCTGTTGTAGTGTTGGCGCGCTGTCCTCTACCTTGCTGAGGCTGGGCAGCAACTCCCAGAGACTCCTCCTACCTACCCCTCGAGGAGACCTGCACTCCAGACCATCAGGAAACTGTCTCCGACTCCATCGCTGACCTCGTCCGCCCTGGAGAATTCCCATCGACTGCTATCAAATGCCTTACCCCCGTACCTCCTCCCCAAGGTCCACAAACCTGGAGACACCCACTGTCTCCGCCTGCTCCTGCCCCACTGAACTCCCGTCCTCGCACCTCGACTCCATTCCGTCCCCCTTGGCTCAGACCCTTCCCACCGAGACCCGCCGCACTTCTCACGCTCTCGATCTCCTCAGTATCGTTCAAACCCCCCACCGGCCCCGGCCCGCCTCATTTTCAACACAGATGTTCAGTCCCTATACTTCTACACAACCCCCCCCACCCCCCATCAAGAAGGCCTCACACAGTTCTCTGCTTCCTTCTTGACGAAAGAACCAACCAATCCCAACCCCCCCCCCCCACCACCACCCTCGTCCATCTGAGGGGAACTGGTCCTCACCCTCAACAACTTTCCCTTTGGCTCCTCCCACTTCCTCCAGACTTGAGATGTAACCGCGGGCACCCACGTGGGCCCCAGCTACGCCTCCCTCCTCATTGGCTACGTGGAAGTGTCCACATTCCAAACCTTCCTGTCATGGTCCCATCTGACAATGCCCCATTACCTCTTCAATTGAGCTTCAAATCCCCTTTTGCCTGATTTCCAGTCGTTCCCAACCCAGCAAATTACACACACACACACCCGTTCAGTTAATGCTGGATAAAACCCCTGGAATCACAACAAGGACTTGCCAGTTCGTTGGTCAACTCTTGGTATGAGTAACCTCATCTCATGGTTATTTAGGCCTGTCAGTTCTAAGTTCTGCACCGCTCCCCTGGATCCTCCACGTGGACCTCGCCTCCGCGTAAAGACTCGCCTGGACACCGGCTCCCCATTCGCGACGGTGCTAATGCCCCACGACTCTGCCTCAGCGCCTGGGTGCTAATGCCCCACGACTCTGCCTCAGCGCCTGTGTCCTGCACCTGGGATTTGTCCCCAGCCACGACTGTGCACCACCTCCCTGGCAACCCTCCCCAACTCTTCCTCCGCTACGTCCATCGTTGGAGCTGCTTCATGCATCAGTTTCGTCAACTTCGCCTCCAACTTCTGCCCTGCCCTTAAATTCACTCGGTCTGTCTCTGACATCTCCCTCTCAAATCAAGTCAAGTCAAGTCACTTTTATTGTTGTTTCAACCGTAACTGCTGGTACAGTACACAGTAAAAACGAGACAACGTTTTTCAGGACCATGGTGCTACATGAAACAGTACAAAAACTAGACTGAACTACGTAAAAAACAACACAGAGAAAGCTACACCAGACTACAGACCTACCCAGGACTGCATAAAGTGCACAAAACAGTGCAGGCATTACAATAAATAATAAACAGGACAATAGGGCAGTAAGGTGTCAGTCCAGGCTCTGGGTATTAAGGAGTCTGATGGCTTGGGGGAAGAAACTGTTACACAGTCTGGTTGTGAGAGCCCGAATGCTTCGGTGCCTTTTCCCAGACAGCAGGAGGGAGAAGAGTTTGTGTGAGGGGTGCGTGGGGTCCTTCATAATGCTGTTTGCTTTGCGGATGCAGCGTGTGGTGTAAATGTCCGTGCTGGCGGGAAGAGAGACTCCGATGATCTTCTCAGCTGACCTCACTATCCGCTGCAGGGTCTTGCGATCCGAGACGGTGCGATTTCCGAACCAGGCAGTGATGCAGCTGCTCAGGATGCTCTCGATACAACCCCTGTAGAATGTGATGAGGATGAGGGGGGGTGGGAGATGGACTTTCCTCAGCCTTCGCAGAAAGTAGAGACGCTGCTGGGCTTTCTTTGCTACGGAGCTGGTGTTGAGGGACCAAGTGAGATTTTCTCCTGCCATTATGGATATTTACACCACATGCATCCGCAAAGCAAGCAGCATTATGAAGGACCCCACGCACCCCTCATACAAACTCTTCTCCCCCCTGCCGTCTGGGAAAAGGCACCGAAGCATTCGGGCTCTCACGACCAGACTGTGTGACAGTTTCTTCCCTCAACCAATCAGACTCCTCCGACACCTCCCTCCCTTCCTTTTGATTCCTTTTTTTCATACTTACACAGCTTCTTGTCACCCTCCAGGTTGAGTCGGTGGTGAAGAAGGCGAATGCAATGTTGGCATTCATTTCTAGAGGACTAGAGTATAGGAGCAGGGATGTGATGTTGAGGCTCTATAAGGCACTGGTAAGACCTCACTTGGAATACCGTGTGCAGTTCTGGGCTCCTTGTTTAAGGAAAGTTGTGCCGACGTCGGAGAGGGTTCAGAGAAGATTCACTGGAATGATTCCGGGAATGAGAGGGTTAACGTATGAGGAACGTTTGACCGCTCTTGGACTGTACTCCTTGGAGTTTAGAAGAATGAGGGGGGGACCTCATAGAAACATTTCGAATGTTGAAAGGCACGGACAGAGTGGATGTGGCAAAGTTGTTTCCCATGGTGGGGGAGTCTGGTACGAGAGGACATTGCTTGAGGATTGCAGGGCGCCCATTCAGAACGGAGATGCGAAGAAATGTTTTTTAGCCAGAGGGTGGTGAATCTGTGGAATTTGTTGCCGCGGGCGGCAGTGGAGGCCAGGTCATTGGATGTGTTTAAGGCAGAGATTGATAGGTATCTGAGTAGTCAGGGTATCAAAGGTTATGGTGAGAAGGCGGGGGAGTGGGACTAAAGGGGAGATTGGATCAGCTCATGATGAAATGGCAGAGCAGACTCGATGGGCCGAATGGCCGACTCCTGCTCCTTTGTCTTATGGTCTTATGCACACTGGTCTCCCCTCTTGTTGTGCGTGATTTTTAATCGACTTGACTGTACTTCTTTGCATTTATCATGAATGCCAGCAAGGAAATTTTTATTAACGACCTGGATGTGGGGGTAGAAGGGTGGGTTGGCAAGTTTGCAAGCGACACAAAGGTGGGAGGTGTTGTGGATAGTGTGGAGGATTGTCGAAGATTGCAGAGAGGCATCAATAGGATGCAGAAGTGGGCTGAGAAGTGGCAGATGGAGTTCAACCCGGAGAAGTGTGAGGTGGTACACTTTGGAAGGACAAACTCCAAGGCAGAGTACAAAGTAAATGGCAGGATACCTGGGAGTGTGGAGGAGCAGAGGGATCTGGGGGTACATGTCCACAGATCACTGAAAGTTGCCTCACAGCTAGATAGGGTAGTTAAGAAAGCTTATGGAGTGTTAGCTTTCAGAAGTCAAGGGATAGAGTTTAAGAGTCGCGAGGTAATGATGCAGTTCTATAAAACTCTGGTTTGGCCACACTTGGAGTACTGTGTCCAGTTCTGGTCGCCTCACTGCAGGAAGGATGTGGAAGCATTGGAAAGGGTACAGAGGAGATTTACCAGGATGCTGCCTGGTTTAGAGTGTGCATTATGATCAGAGATTAAGGGAACTAGGGCTTTACTCTCTGGAGAGAAGGAGGATGAGAGGAGACATGATAGAGGTGTACAAGATATTAAGAGGAATAGACAGAGTGGACAGCCAGTGCCTCTTCCCCAGGGCACCACTGCTCAGTACAAGAGGACGTGGCTTTAAGGTAAGGGGAGGGAAGTTCAAGGGGGATATTAGAGGAAGGTTTTTCACTCAGAGAGTGGTTGGTGCGTGGAATGCACTGCCTGAGTCAGTGGTGGAGGCAGACACACTAGTGAAATTTAGGAGACTACTAGACAGGTATATGGAGGAATTTAAGGTGAGGGGATATACGGGAGGCAGGGTTTGAGGGTCGGCACAACATTGTGGGTCGAAGGGCCTGTACTGTGCCGTACTGTTCTATGTTCTATAAAACAAATCTCGGGGTCGTCCAGGGTGAATTTACATTGAGCTGTCAGGGTGCGTCCCGTGGCGAACCAGGGGATATCTCTCAGGAGGTGACAGAGATGTGCGAAGGAACCTCGCTACTCAGGGGAAGGTGGATCGTCGGAATCCACGTCGGAGGGTTCAGGCAACGCACAGAACGAAGAGGGAAAGACTGTGCAGGGAAGACGTCAGTGCAAAGAGAAAGACACCTTCAGAGGGAGAGGCAGAGGCGGGGAGGGGGAGAGGAATACTGTCTGTCTACTCTGCCCAATCTGCATGGTGCCAAGTTAGGAAAAGGGGAAGTACAACGAGATCCAGGTGTCCTTGTCCATCAGTCGCTGAAAGTAAGCATGCAGGTACAGCAGACAGTGAAGAAAGCTAATGGCATGTTGGCCTTCATAACAAGGGGTGTTGAGTATAGGAGTAAAGAGGTCCTTCTGCAGCTGTACAGGGCCCTGGTGAGACCACACCTGGAGCATTGTGTTCAGTTTTGGTCTCCAAATTTGAGGAAGGACATCCTTGCTATTGAGGGAGTGCAGCGTAGGTTCACGAGGTTGATTCCCGGGATGGCAGGACTGTCATATGTTGAAAGATTGGAGCGACTGGGCTCGTATACACTGTGGAGTTTAGAAGGATGAGAGGGGATCTGATTGAAACATATAAGATTATTAAGGGATCGGACACACTAGAGGCAGGAAACATGTTCCCGATGTTAGGTGGGGTCCAGAACCAGAGGCCGCAGTTTAAGAATAAGGGGTAGGGGCCATTTAGAACGGAGTTGAGGAAAAACTTTTTCACCCAGAGAGTTGTGGATCTGTGGAATGCTCTGCCTCAGAAGGCAGTGGAGG
>NC_133149.1:53141572-53164072 GCF_048418815.1 Hemitrygon akajei
GGGAGCGTGTGGCGCTCGCCTCGGAGACCAGCGCAGTCCGGGGGCCAGGTGTCACTGGACTTCTCAGCAAGGCCCACTGACCGCCGACCGGTTCGGACCGTGGGGGGGGGGGGAGGGAGAAACCCACGCGGTCACGGGCGAGAACAAAGGAACTCCTCTCCGGCGGCGGGGCGAGGGGGCAAAGGCGCTACGCTCACTGCCGCGTTGCCGCGCCGACCGTTTGAGCAGAAGCCCTGGGAAGGCTGATTGAGAAGGATGGGTCGGGCCGGGCAGGATAACGCGGATTGGCGTGAGGTGCCTATCTGACATTGCAGGCCCCCCCCCGCTTGTCCGCCGACCGGGACCGTGCGATCGAATCCGCGGGGAAGGGGGGAGTCAGCTGGCAGGTCACGTTGGGCGTGGGTGGCTACCGACCAGCGGAGGGCAGGCAACTCGGAACTGAGGAGCCACTGGAAGAACTCAGCGGGTCAGGCAGCCTCTGCGGAAAGGAATACGCCATCGGCCTCTCGGGCCCAGGGCCCTTCGCCAGGGCTGGAGAGGAAGGGGGAAGCTGCCAGAATATGGAGGTGGTGGCGGGGGGGGGGTGGGGAAGGGGAAGGAGGATAGCTGGAAGGTGAGTTGGAAAGATAAAGGGCTGGAGAGGAAGGGATCTGATTGGAGAGGAGGAAATGGACCATTTGGCAGACCCATACAAGGGTATGAGGGGCTTTAGACAGGGCAAACGCAGTCTCCTTCCACTGAGGTTGGCCAAGGCTGCAACTGGAAGTCATGGGTTAAAGGTGAAAGGTGAGAAGTTTAGAAACATAGAAAACCTACAGCACAATACAGGCCCTTCGGCCCACAAAGCTGTGCCGAACATGACTCTTACCTTAGAAATTACTCGGCTTCACCCACAGCCCTCTATTTTTCTAAGCTCCATGAATCTCCAAGAGTCTCTTAAAAGACCCTATCGTTTCCGCCTCCACCACCGTCACTGGCAGCCCATTCCACGCACTCACCACTCTCTGAGTAAAAAACTTACCCCTGATATCTCCTCTACCTACTCCCCAGCACCTTAAACCTGTGTCCTCTTGTGGCAACCATTTCAGCCCTGGGGAAAAGCCTCTGACTATCCACACGATCAATGCCTCTCATCATCTTGTACACCTCTATCAGGTCACCTCTCATCCTCCGTCGCTCCAAGGAGAAAAGGCCGGGTTCACTCAGCCTATTCTCATAAGGCATGCTCCCCAATCCAGGCAACATCCTTGTAAATCTCCTCCACACCCTTTCTATGGTTTCCACATCCTTCCTGTAGTGAGGCGACCAGAACTGAGCACAGTACTCCAAGTGGGGTCTGACCAGGGTCCTGTACAGCTGTAACATTACCCCTTGGCTCCTAAACTCAATCCCACGATTGATGAAGACCAATACACTGTACGTCTTCTTAACCACAGAGTCAACCTGCACAGCTGCTTTGAGCGTCCTGTGGACTCAGACCCCAAGATCCCTCCGACTCTCCCAAGGGGAACACGGGGGGGGGGGGGGGGGGGTGGGGTTCTTCTTCGCCAGGCGAGTTGAGGGAGCGTGGAAGGGGCTGTCAGCGGAAATGGTGCAGCTCGAGCTTGACTCCGACGTTTAAGACAACCTTGGATGGGTACACGGAAGGCAGGGGAAATGGTCCCGGTGCAAGTCGATGGGAGTAGGCAGCTCAAAATGGTTCAGCACGGGATAGACGGGCAGAATGGCCGTTTTCTGCGCCGTTTTTTGTTTTTAATTTTCCTGTGGCTCTAAGAGTCTATGAGAGAAAGGGGAGGAGGAGGGGGAGGTGAGGAGAAGGGGTAAGAGACCAGATCGAGGGATAGGAGAAGAAGGGAGGGAGAGGAGAAAAAGAATAAAAGAAATTAGACAAATTATCAAAGAAATCAATAAATAAATAACCAGAAGGGGAAGTCGATGCTCTGGCTCGAGGCTGCCAGGACGGAATATAAGGTGTTGATCCTCCACCCTCAGGAGGGTCTAATCTTGGCAGAAGATGGACCGTCATGACCGGACGGGAATTAAAATGGTTGCCCAACCGGGAAATTGCGACTTTCGTCGGTGGGAGAGGTACGACAAGTGACAGCGTAAGGCGGACTGCTGTCGGAACGGGAGTTAAAATGGTTGGCCCCCGGGAAATTCCGCTTTTGCCGGAAGTGACGAGGTGCTTGGCAAAGGACAGACCGGGGATTGGAAATCCTTCCCCTCCAGCCCTTTACCTTTCCCACCCCTCACCTCCCCCTGGTGTCCCTCCCCCTTCCCTTTCTCCCAGGGTCCACTCTCCTCTCCTATCAGATTCCTTCCTCTCCAGCCCTTTACCTTCCCCACCCATCACCTCCCCCTGGTGTCCCTCCTCCTTCCCTTTCTACCACGGTCCACTCTCCTCTCCTATAAGATTCCTTCCTCTCCAGCCCTTTACCTTTCCCACCCATCACCTCCCCCTGATGTCCCTCCTCCTTCCCTTTCTCCCACGGTCCACTCTCCTCTCCTATCAGATTCCTTCCTCTCCAGCCCTTTCCCTTTCCCACCCATCACCTCCCCCTGGTGTCCCTCCTCCTTCCCTTTCTCCCACGGTCCACTCTCCTCTCCTGTCAGATTCCTTCTGCTCCAGCCTTTTACATTTCCCACCCATCACCTCCCCCTGGTGTCTCTCCTCCTTCCCTTTCTCCCACGGTCCACTCTCCTCTCCTATCAGATTCCTTCCTCTCCAGCCCTTTACCTTTCCCACCCATCACCTCCCCCTGGTGTCCCTCCTCCTTCCCTTTCTCCCATGGTCCATTCTCCTCTCCTGTCAGATTCCTTCCTCTCCAGCCCTTTACCTTCCCCACCCATCACCTCCCCCTGGTGTCCCTCCTCCTTCCCTTTCCCCCACGGTCCACTCTCCTCTCCTATCAGATTCCTTCCTCTCCAGCCCTTTACCTTTCCCACCCGTCACCTCCCCCTGGTGTCCCTCCTCCTTCCCTTTCACCCACGGTCCACTCTCCTCTCCTATCCGATTCCTTCCACTCCAGCCCTTTACCTTCCCCACCCATCACCTCCCCCTGGTGTCCCTCCTCCTTCCCTTTCTCCCACGGTCCACTCTCCTCTCCTATCAGATTCCTTCCTCTCCAGCCCTTTACCTTTCCCACCCATCACCTCCCCCTGGTGTCCCTCCTCCTTCCCTTTCTCCCACGGTCCACTCTCCTCTCCTATCAGATTCCTTTCTCTCCAGCCCTTTACCTTCCCCACCCATCACCTCCCCCTGGTGTCCCTCCTCCTTCCCTTTCTCCCATGGTCCGTTCTCCTCTCCTATCAGATTCCTTCCTCTCAAGCCCTTTACCTTTCCCACCCATCACCTCCCCCTGGTGTCCCTCCTCCTTCCCTTTCTCCCACGGTCCACTCTCCTCTCCTATCAGATTCCTTCCTCTCCAGCCCTTTACCTTCCCCACCTATCACCTCCCAGTGTCTCAATTCATCCCCACCCAAATGGCCTCCTATCCCTCTCCCCTCTACCCTAGATTTTTTTTACTTTGACCTCTTCCCCCTTCCTTTCCAGTTCTGAAGAAGGGCCTTGGCCCAAAATGTCGACAGTTTATTCCGCCTCAATACTATTGCCTGACCTGAATTGTGTGTGTGTGTGTGTGTGTGTCTGTGAGTGTGTGTGTGTGTGTGTGTGTGTGTTTGTGTGTGTATGTGTGTGTTTGTCTGTGTGTGTGTGTGTGAGTGTCTGTCTGTGTTTGTCTGTGTGTGTGTGTGTGTGTGTGTGAGTGTCTGTGTGTGTGTGTGTGTGTGTGTGTGTGTGTGTGTGTGTGTGTGTGTGTGTGTGTGTGTGTGTTTGTGTGTGTTTGTCTGTGTGTGTCTGTGTGTGTGCGTGCGTGTGGTGGAGGTCTAAATGTTCTCTCCTGTGGGTTATTTCTGTGTGGATAACGAGATTGTCTCTTCCCTCAGGCAAACCGAAATACTGCCATCAGTCAGTTACTAAAATATAATTCGAGGAGTGTGTCGTGCCCAGCGCAGAGGAACAGTGAACTTTGTTCAGGCCTCTGTCAGTCGAGGTGAACCGTGGATGTTACATCCCAGCTGTCTACATGATATACAAGCCATTTTCCCAGCAAGCCCCGGTCAGTACGATACGGAGAGCGAGCTGTTCCCCGTGTAACAGGCTCCCCTCTCTCCACGCAGCCGATGAGCCCAGAGGAACGGCAGAGACCGATACGGTTCGACACCAGGAGTCGCCGGTCGGCGTCGAACTCGACGTCGGACTGCCTCAGGGACTCCAGCTCCGGATTTTCCCCCTCGGGGTTCACTCCCGGAGCCTCCCCCGCGAGCGGGTACAGCGGAGGTTCGAGATCAGAGTTTTCCTTCTCCCGGATGAGCTGCCGACCGCGGCCTGACGAGCCCCGTCTGCTCGACGAGACAGTAGCCAGCCTCTGCCCCCTTCTCCTGTCAGTAGAAACGCTGCTGCTGAGCTCCATAGCTGAGCCACACGTGAAGGCCAGGAGCTGGACTGGGTTGTCAGAAGCTGTTTGAGACACACGGCATTGGGAGCACTTAATAGGCAGTGGGAGCTTGTCCCCACTACGCATCCCCCCCGGCGAGCTCTGACATCCTTCAGGAGCCAGTACGTAGAGTAGAACAGCTCGCTGTCCCGGTAATGAGTCCTCAGTGCTGACAGGTTAATCCAATTGTCTTCCTCCAGGGACTCGTTCAGTCCCAGCTGCAACATTTCTGCGACGTCACGGCGGAGACATTTCAATTCAGACGGCCGGGGCCCTGTGCAAGATCATTTGGAAAAGGTACCTGCTGCAGTCTGTCCGGAGGAAGGGTCGGTATTTTGCGACTGGCACAGCTTATGTTCAGCCGCTCGATAGGAGCTGAAAGCCGTTGCCGTGGGAGACGCTTAATTAGGAAGTAATTGCCCGGAGGGCAACAATCTTACTGCCCTGTGATGGGCAACTACGATAGTAATAGTATATAAACCCCAATTTGTTCCAATCTATCTATCTGTCTATCTGTCTGTCTTTCTATCCGTCTGTCTATCTATGTCTATCTCCCTATCAATCTATCTGTCTGTCTATCTATGTCTATCTCCCTATCAATTTGTCTGTCTGCCTTTCTATCTGTCTGTCTATCTATCAGTCTGTCTATTTGTCTATCTGCTGAAGATGTTCTATAGGTCAGTTGTGGAGAGCGCCCTCTTCTTTGTGGTGGCGTGTTGGGGAGGAAGCATTAAGAAGAGGGACGCCTCACGTCTTAATAAGCTGGTAAGGAAGGCGGGCTCTGTCGTGGGCAAAGTACTGGAGAGTTATGACATCGGTAGCAGAGCGAAGGGCACTGAGTAGGCTACGGTCAATTATGGATAACTCTGAACATCCTCTACATAGCACCATCCAGAGACAGAGAAGCAGTTTCAGCGACAGGTTACTATCGATGCAATGCTCCTCAGACAGGATGAAGAGGTCAATACTCCCCAATGCCATTAGGCTTTACAATTCTACCGCCAGGACTTAAGAACTTTTTAAAAGCTATTATTAATGCTTTTTGAGATAGTGATTTAGATGCATATCATATTTTTTACTGAGTTAAGTATTGTATGTAATTAGTTTTGCTACAACAAGTGTATGGGACATTGGAAAAAAGTTGAATTTCCCCATGGGGATGAATAAAGTATCTATCTATCTATCTATCTATCTATCAATCTGTCTGTCTGTCTATCTATGTCTATCTCCCTATCAATCTGTCTGTCTATCTATGTCCATCTCCCTATCAATCTGTCTGTCTCTCTTTCTATCTGTCCATCTATCTATCTGTCTGTCTATCTATTTGTCTATCTCCCTATCAATTTGTCTGTCTATCTATCTATCTTTCTCTCTCTATCAATCTGCACGTACAAATGCTGGAGGAACTCAGCCGGTCGGGCAGCGTCCGTGGAAACGAGCAGTCAACGTTTCGGGCCGAGACCCTTCGTCAGGACTGAAGAAGGAGGGGGCAGGGGCCCCATAAGGAAGGTCGCCGCCCACTTCAACTCTGCCTCTCATTCCCATTCGGATATGTCCATACATGGCCTCCTCTACTGCCATGATGAGGCCAAACTCAGGTTGGAGGAGCAACGCCTCATATACCGTCTGGGCAATCTCCAGCCCCTTGGTATGAACATCGAATTCCCAGCTTCCGGTAATTCCCTCCCTCCCCCTTCCCCCATCCCAGTTTCACTCTGCCTCCTCCTCCCGCTGCCTATCACCTCCCTCATGGTTCCGCCTCCTTCTACTACCCATAGTGCTTTCCCCTTACATTCCTTCTTCACCTCTCCGGCCTATCCCCTCCCTGCCTCCCCTCCCCCGCCCCTTGATCTTTCCTCTGATTGGTTTTTCACCTGGCACCTTCCACCCTCCCCCCACCTTCTTTATAGGGCCCCTGCCCTCTCCCTCTTCAGTCCTGACGAAGGGTCTCGGCCCGAAACGTTGACTGCTCGTTTCCACGGATGCTGCCCGACCTGCTGAGCTCATCCAACTTGTTTGTACATCTTGATTTGACCCCAGCACCTGCAGTGTACTTTGTGTTCCCTATCAGCCTGTCTATCTGTCTATCTAACTATCTCTCTATCTGTATATCTGTCTATCTCTCTATCTATCTATCTATCTATCTATCTATCTATCTATCTATCTATCTATCTATCTATCCATCTATCAATCTATCTAATTATCTATCTACCTGTCCATCTGTCTATCTGTTCATCTATCTATCGATCTGTCTATCTAACTATCTCTCTATCTGTATATCTGTCTATCTCTCTTTTTTATCTATCTATCCATCTATCGATCTATCTATCTAATTATCTATCTACCTGTCCATCTGTCTATCTGTTTATCTATCTATCGATCTATCTGTCTATCTAACTATCTCTCTATCTGTATATCTGTCTATCTCTGTCTTTTTTATCTATCTATCCATCTATCGACCTATCTATCTAATTACTTATCTACCTGTCCATCTGTCTATCTGTTCATCTATCTATCTAATTATCTATCTGTCTATCTATCTGTCTGCCTATTTATCTATTTATCTACCTATCCACCTACCTATTGATCAATTTCTGTGTGTGCACCCAGTGGCCACTTTATTAGGTACACCTCTACACCTGCTCATTAATGCAAATACCTAACCAGCCCAGTCATACCCTGGCCGCCCCGCCCCTGGACAATTGTTCTAATGCGTCCCGCGCCCCCTCGCCCACCCCCCGCGTCTCTCCACCCTCGCCATCCCTAACTTCCTTTGCCCCCCCGGCAGATTTACGAAACTCACCCTCCGCTCTACTTTGACAAATACAGTGCAAAAGTCTTAGGCAGCTATAGATATATATATATATGCAAGTCTTCTACACACTACTGTATAAAAGTTGAATTAAGTGAGTAGTGGAAAGCAGGGAGGATAAAGACAGTGAGGCGGTGTTCCTGTCCATTCAGAAGTCTGATGGCGGAGCGGAAACACTCTTTTCCTGTAGGTTGCACCTGGCCAGAGACCTGGACACCCGCTGAGCGCAGCGACGGGCAGTGTGGAACCCCAGTCCCGACCAGATCCCTCCACTAAGTCAGATTCAGGTTCACGTACGTGTCAGACGTACATCGAAACGTGCAGTGAGATTCTTCGTTTGCTTCCACAGCCAACGCTGCGTCGGTTGTCATTGTCATTCCGCCGAACGTGAACGCCCATGAATGCAGCCGAACGGAACAGCGCTCCTCCAAGGCGCAAAGCGCATCGCCAGGCGCAGATAGCGCATAAGAAAATCGGTGAGACGCAGTCAGACGTGAGAAAGGAAATTCCAAGTCCCTGGGGCCATAAATGTTGCAGCAGTCTGCGGTCGAACACCACACACCTTGTCTTGCCAAGGCGACTCGACCCGAACTGTTTATTCCTCTCCACAGACGCTGCCTGACCTGCTGGGTTCCTCCGGCATTGTGTGTGTGTGTGTGTGCGTGCGTGCATGTGTGCGTGCGTGAGTGCGTGTGAGTGAGTGCGTGTGAGTGTGTGTGTGTGTGTGTGTGTGCGTGCGTGTGTGCGCGCGCGTGTGTGTGTGTCGCTCTGGATTTCCAGCATCTGCAGAAACTCTCTCGCTTAACAATACACCTTGTCTTCCGCTGAGCAAACAGTGGGAGCAGCACCAAATCCGGCTTGGGCGCCACGCCACACCGCCTCTGGTGGGGGAGGGGGGTGCGCATCATCTCCAACCCCTCTCTCACGGGAGGCAGCTATGTTAGGAACATTTAAAAATACTCTTAGGTAGGCGCATGGATGAAATGAAAAATGGAGGGCTACGTGGGAGGGAAGGGTTAAGGATGATTTATACTTCTGCATAGGCACTACGCCGTAGCCTACGCAAATGGCCTGCGCCGTTGTGAGCATTTACGCCTGTGCGTTGGTGTGTCTGCGTCGCTCTGCAATTCACCGCCAAAACGCTAGTTGGCGGTGGGGTTTCTACGCCACTGTGTGTTGAGTTTCTGCGTGTACTTCAAACAATGGCAACTGAGCGCATCGTGTCGGCGTTGGAGCTAATGAATGTTGAACAAGGGTCACTTTCATTGAACTTACTGCAACGCTGAAAGGAGAGAAGGCGTCGGAGGAGATGGCGTGTGCGACCATCGAACGGATTGGGGCAGAGGGAGGGTGAGTTTTCTGCGCTTGTCCCGGCCACCGAGGGACACGGACGAGGGAACGCATCTCAAATGTTTTGGGACGTCGGCTGGTAGGCTTGAGGATTTGCCTCATCGTTCAGAAGCAACCGGAAATGCGTCGGAGGAAATGGCGATGCGACCAAGCGGACCGATCACAGTTGTTGCGGTCTGCGTCGCCGCAATGCGTAGTTACATCTTTGTGGAGGTGCGCGTCAGGCTACGGCGTAGGATACGCGGCTACGTTGCACCTACGGTGTAGACTCGACGCAGAAGTAAAAATTGGCCTTCAGGTTGATCTCAAGAGTTGGTCGACTCCACGTCACCATCTGGAGGGCCTGTACAGCAGCGACGCTTGCGGCCATCTTAAACGTTAATGCGGACGATGCGTTTCGCTGTGCGCTTTGTGCAACACGTGATGAACTAATCGGAATCTGTACCGCTCCGTCCTGTGTTCCACGTGCGGGCGCCCCGCGAAAGTAGCGGTCAGAGAAAGCTCAGAGTTCATCTGTAGGCAGTCCTCCTCGTGGTCCGTGCTCGTTTCCTCCGGGATGCTCCGATTTCCACGCACGGTCCGAAGACGCGCAGGTTCAAAATCAATCGGTCGTGGTAAACTGTCCCCCCGTTTAGGCGAGGATTCGGGCAGAAGGGCAGAAGGGCCTTTTCAATGGCTCTGCGCTGCACTCGGAGGTTCAAAGGATCACTTACTGTCAAAGTATACACGACCCAGAAATTCTTCCCCAGTCAGCCGCGAAACCCAGAAAGAAAAGCACGACAGCGCGATGGTCAACCCCCAAATCACTCCTCCCCGCGCAAAAACACCGTACCAAAACAGAAAAGGCACATCCACTCCCCCAAAATGCCCCACCGCTGTGCACAAAAAAAAAAACGAGTAAGATCGGGCAAGAAACAGTAGAATATGAAAATCTGTAAGAGAGAAATAAGTCGACAGTCCAAGTCCACATCCAAATCACAGAAAACCTGGGTAACGTTCTCCAGGCACAGCTGCAGGCGTTTCTCTCTCCGTAGCAGAGCAATCCCACCAGTGATCAAAAGGCAGTCTCCCCTCTCCGTAGCAGAGTGATCCCACCAGCGATCAAAAGGCAGTCTCCCCTCTCCGTAGCAGAGCGATCCCCCTGTGATCAAAAGGCAGTCTCCCCTCTCCGTAGGAGAGTGATCCCACCAGCGATCAAAAGGCAGTCTCCCCTCTCCAGTAACAGAGTGATCCCACCAGTGATCAAAAGGCAGTCTCCCCTCTCCGTAGCAGAGTGATCCCACCGGTGATCAAAAGACAGTCTCCCCTCTCTGTAGCAGAGTGATCCCACCAGCGATCAAAAGGCAGTCTCCCCTCTCCTTGGCAGAGTGATCCCCCAGTGATCAAAAGGCAGTCTCCCCTCTCCGTAGGAGAGTGATTCCACCAGTGATCAAAAGGCAGTCTCCCCTCTCCATAGCAGAGTGATCCCACCAGTGATCAAAAGGCAGTCTCCCATCTCCATAGCAGAGTGATCCACCAGTGATCAAAAGGCAGTCTCCCCTCTCCATAGCAGAGTGATCCACCAGTGATCAAAAGGCAGTCTCCCCTCTCCGTAGCAGAGTGATCCCACCAGTGATCAAAAGGCAGTCTCCCCTCTCCATAGCAGAGTGATCCCACCAGTGATCAAAAGGCAGTCTCCACTCTCCATAGCAGAGTGATCCCACCAGCGATCAAAAAGCAGTCTCCCCTCTCCGTAGCAGAGTGATCCCACCAGCGATCAAAAGGCAGTCTCCCCTCTCTGTATCAGAGTGATCCCACCAGTGATCAAAAGGCAGTCTCCCCTCTCCGTAGGAGAGTGATCCCCCAGTGTGATCAAAAGGCAGTCTCCCCTCTCCGTAGGAGAGTGATCCCCCAGTGATCAAAAGGCAGTCTCCCCTCTCCGTAGCAGAGTGATCCACCAGCGATCAAAAGGCAGTCTCCCCTCTCCCTAGCAGAGCGATCCCACCAGTGATCAAAAGGCAGTCTCCCCTCTCCGTAGTAGAGTGATCCCACCAGTGATCAAAAGGCAGTCTCCCCTCTCCTTGGCAGAGTGATCCACCAGTGATCAAAAGGCAGTCTCCCCTCTCCATAGCAGAGTGATCCACCAGTGATCAAAAGGCAGTCTCCCCTCTCCGTAGCAGAGCGATCCCACCAGTGATCAAAAGGCAGTCTCCCCTCTCCGTAGCAGAGTGATCCCACCAGTGATCAAAAGGCAGTCTCCCCTCTCCTTGGCAGAGTGATCCACCAGTGATCAAAAGGCAGTCTCCCCTCTCCATAGCAGAGTGATCCACCAGTGATCAAAAGGCAGTCTCCCCTCTCCGTAGCAGAGTGATCCCACCAGCGATCAAAAGGCAGTCTCCCCTCTCCGTATCAGAGTGATCCCCCAGTGTGATCAAAAGGCAGTCTCCCCTCTCCGTATCAGAGTGATCCCACCAGTGATCAAAAGGCAGTCTCCCCTCTCTGTAGCAGGGTGATCCCCCAGTGTGATCAAAAGGCAGTCTCCCCTCTCCGTATCAGAGTGATCCCCCAGTGTGATCAAAAGGCAGTCTCCCCTCTCCGTAGCAGAGTGATCCCACCAGTGATCAAAAGGCAGTCTCCCCTCTCCGTAGCAGAGTGATCCCCCAGCGATCAAAAGGCAGTCTCCCCTCTCCCTAGCAGAGCGATCCCACCAGTGATCAAAAGGCAGTCTCCCCTCTCCGTAGTAGAGTGATCCCACCAGTGATCAAAAGGCAGTCTCCCCTCTCCATAGCAGAGTGATCCACCAGTGATCAAAAGGCAGTCTCCCCTCTCCTTGGCAGAGTGATCCACCAGTGATCAAAAGGCAGTCTCCCCTCTCCATAGCAGAGTGATCCACCAGTGATCAAAAGGCAGTCTCCCCTCTCCAGTAACAGAGTGATCCCACCAGTGATCAAAAGGCAGTCTCCCCTCTCCGTAGCAGAGTGATCCCACCGGTGATCAAAAGACAGTCTCCCCTCTCTGTAGCAGAGTGATCCCACCAGCGATCAAAAGGCAGTCTCCCCTCTCCTTGGCAGAGTGATCCCCCAGTGATCAAAAGGCAGTCTCCCCTCTCCGTAGGAGAGTGATTCCACCAGTGATCAAAAGGCAGTCTCCCCTTTCCGTCGCAGAGTGATTCCACCAGTGATCAAAAGGCAGTCTCCCATCTCCATAGCAGAGTGATCCACCAGTGATCAAAAGGCAGTCTCCCCTCTCCATAGCAGAGTGATCCACCAGTGATCAAAAGGCAGTCTCCCCTCTCCGTAGCAGAGTGATCCCACCAGTGATCAAAAGGCAGTCTCCCCTCTCCATAGCAGAGTGATCCCACCAGTGATCAAAAGGCAGTCTCCCCTCTCCGTAGGAGAGTGATCCCCCAGTGATCAAAAGGCAGTCTCCCCTCTCCGTAGCAGAGTGATCCACCAGCGATCAAAAGGCAGTCTCCCCTCTCCCTAGCAGAGCGATCCCACCAGTGATCAAAAGGCAGTCTCCCCTCTCCGTAGTAGAGTGATCCCACCAGTGATCAAAAGGCAGTCTCCCCTCTCCATAGCAGAGTGATCCACCAGTGATCAAAAGGCAGTCTCCCCTCTCCTTGGCAGAGTGATCCACCAGTGATCAAAAGGCAGTCTCCCCTCTCCGTAGCAGAGTGATCCCACCAGCGATCAAAAGGCAGTCTCCCCTCTCCATAGCAGAGTGATCCACCAGTGATCAAAAGGCAGTCTCCCCTCTCCGTAGCAGAGTGATCCCACCAGCGATCAAAAGGCAGTCTCCCCTCTCCGTATCAGAGTGATCCCCCAGTGTGATCAAAAGGCAGTCTCCCCTCTCCGTATCAGAGTGATCCCACCAGTGATCAAAAGGCAGTCTCCCCTCTCTGTAGCAGGGTGATCCCCCAGTGTGATCAAAAGGCAGTCTCCCCTCTCCGTATCAGAGTGATCCCCCAGTGTGATCAAAAGGCAGTCTCCCCTCTCTGTATCAGTGATCCCCCAGTGTGATCAAAAGGCAGTCTCCCCTCTCCGTAGCAGAGTGATCCCACCAGTGATCAAAAGGCAGTCTCCCCTCTCCGTAGCAGAGTGATCCCCCAGCGATCAAAAGGCAGTCTCCCCTCTCCGTAGCAGAGCGATCCCACCAGCGATCGAAAGGGAAGGCAGCCAGTGCTCACCTTCCCTATTCACCATGAAGATAAATTTAGCAAATAAATAAATACCTAATATAAATAAATACATAAATTTAACAAATCAGCCAAAAGTGAACAGCCGAGCTCAATAGCCTTAGTGGCATATCCTAAATCTGTTTCCTGTCCCCTTATTGGCTCCAGAAGCCGATGAGCCCGGCGTGAGCACGTTTCTAACTGCACAGATGTTCTCCATCGACTGTTCTCAAGGACTGGAGTGAGCTGTGACACCTACATTCTGTTTGAGTTCCACAACGAGGTGTAAATCTGTTACAGGAAAGGAATGGAGGAAATACTCGGCGGGTCAGGCAGCATCTACGGAGGGAGAAAAAGTTGTTATTTCAGGACTTCAATCCATAACCTCAAGCACACCCTTACGCGCTGACGAAAAGTAACGGATACTGCGCTGTCAATCACTTCCTCACCGTTGAGCACATTTCTGGGGGCCGCTGTCGCAGGAAAGCAGCTTCCATCCCCAGGGACCCCCACCACCCGGGCCATGCTCTCTTTTCACTGCTGCCATCAGGAAGGAGGTACAGGAGCCTCAGGACCCACAGCACCAGGTTCAGGAACAGTTATCACCCCTCAACCATCAGGAAGGAGGTACAGGAGCCTCAGGACCCACACCACCAGGTTCAGGGACGGTTTTTACCCCTCAACCATCAGGAAGGAGGTACAGGAGCCTCAGGTCCCACACCACCAGGTTCAGGAACAGTTATTAGCCCTCAACCATCAGGAAGGAGGTACAGGAGCCTCAGGACCCACACCACCAGGTTCAGGGACAGTTATCGCCCCTCAACCATCAGGAAGGAGGTACAGGAGCCTCAGGACCCACACCACCATGTTCAGGGACATTTATCACCCCTCAACCAACAGGAAGGAGGTACAGGAGCCTCAGGACCCACACCACCAGGTTCAGGGACAGTTATTACCCCCTCAACCATCAGGAAGGAGGTACAGGAGCCTCAGGTCCCACACCACCAGGTTCAGGAACAGTTATTAGCCCTCAACCATCAGGAAGGAGGTACAGTAGCCTCAGGACCCACACCACCAGGTTCAGGGACAGTTATTACCCCCTCAACCATCAGGAAGGAGGTACAGGAGCCTCAGGACCCACACCACCAGGTTCAGGGACAGTTATCGCCCCTCAACCATCAGGAAGGAGGTACAGGAGCCTCAGGACCCACACCACCAGGTTCAGGGACAGTTATTACCCCCTCAACCAACAGGAAGGAGGTACAGGAGCCTCAGGACCCACACCACCAGGTTCAGGGACAGTTATTACCCCCTCAACCATCAGGAAGGAGGTACAGGAGCCTCAGGTCCCACACCACCAGGTTCAGGAACAGTTATTAGCCCTCAACCATCAGGAAGGAGGTACAGGAGCCTCAGGACCCACACCACCAGGTTCAGGGACAGTTATCGCCCCTCAACCATCAGGAAGGAGGTACAGGAGCCTCAGGACCCACACCACCATGTTCAGGGACATTTATCACCCCTCAACCAACAGGAAGGAGGTACAGGAGCCTCAGGACCCACACCACCAGGTTCAGGGACAGTTATTACCCCCTCAACCATCAGGAAGGAGGTACAGGAGCCTCAGGTCCCACACCACCAGGTTCAGGAACAGTTATTAGCCCTCAACCATCAGGAAGGAGGTACAGTAGCCTCAGGACCCACACCACCAGGTTCAGGGACAGTTATTACCCCCTCAACCATCAGGAAGGAGGTACAGGAGCCTCAGGACCCACACCACCAGGTTCAGGGACAGTTATCGCCCCTCAACCATCAGGAAGGAGGTACAGGAGCCTCAGGACCCACACCACCAGGTTCAGGAACAGTTATTAACCCTCAACCATCAAGAAGGAGGTACAGGAGCCTCAGGACCCACACCACCAGGTTCAGGGACAGTTATCGCCCCTCAACCATCAGGAAGGAGGTACAGGAGCCTCACGACCCACACCACCAGGTTCAGGGACAGTTATTACCCCCTCAACCATCAGGAAGGAGGTACAGGAGCCTCAGGTCCCACACCACCAGGTTCAGGAACAGTTATTAGCCCTCAACCATCAGGAAGGAGGTACAGGAGCCTCAGGACCCACACCACCAGGTTCAGGGACAGTTATTACCCCCTCAACCATCAGGAAGGAGGTACAGGAGCCTCAGGACCCACACCACCAGGTTCAGGGACAGTTATCGCCCCTCAACCATCAGGAAGGAGGTACAGGAGCCTCAGGACCCACACCACCAGGTTCAGGAACAGTTATTAACCCTCAACCATCAGGAAGGAGGTACAGGAGCCTCAGGACCCACACCACCAGGTTCAGGGACAGTTATTAACCCTCAACCATCAGGAAGGAGGTACAGGAGCCTCACGACCCACACCACCAGGTTCAGGGACAGTTATTACCCCCTCAACCATCAGGAAGGAGGTACAGGAGCCTCAGGACCCACACCACCAGGTTCAGGAACAGTTATTACCCCTCAACCATCAGGCTCTTGAACCAAAGGGGATAACATCACTCAATTTTTCTCACCCCATCACTGAACAGTTCCCTCAACCTATGGACTCACTTTCAAGGACTCTTCATTTCATGTCCTTATTTTTTATTGCTTATTTACTTGCTATTAATATTTTTTTTCTCAGCTCAAGCTGGTAAAACCTGAGGTACGGGCATAGCCAAGCACACTCATTTCTCAATTGCTGGGAACTTTCGGACTATTCCAGTGGTGTTTAGCATTGTGGCTTTCTGGAGATTTACATAGATTTTGTTGTGTGGCCCAAATTGCTTAATGCTATTGGTAGTGACTTTGGGATGATACCAGTTGTAGATATTACTATTGGGACAATGTATACCCTGTTCATATTCCATAGTCTATCAATTTCCTCTTTTAATTGTGTAGTGACTTTGGGATGATACCGGTTGTAGATATTACTATTGGGACAATGTATACCCTGTTCATGTTCCATAGTCTATCAATTTCCTCTTTTAATTGTGTAGTGACTTTGGGATGATACCAGTTGTAGATATTACTATTGGGACAATGTATACCCTGTTCATATTCCATAGTCTATCAATTTCCTCTTTTAATTGTGTAGTGACTTTGGGATGATACCGGTTGTAGATATTACTATTGGGACAATGTATACCCTGTTCATGTTCCATAGTCTATCAATTTCCTCTTTTAATTGTGTAGTGACTTTGGGATGATACCGGTTGTAGATATTACTATTGGGACAATGTATACCCTGTTCATGTTCCATAGTCTATCAATTTCCTCTTTTAATTGTGTAGTGACTTTGGGATGATACCAGTTGTAGATATTACTACTGGGACAATGTATACCCTGTTCATATTCCATAGTCTATCAATTTCCTCTTTTAATTGTGTAGTGACTTTGGGATGATACCGGTTGTAGATATTACTATTGGGACAATGTATACCCTGTTCATATTCCTTAGTCTATCAATTTCCTCTTTTAATTGTGTAGTGACTTTGGGATGATACCAGTTGTAGATATTACTATTGGGACAATGTATACCCTGTTCATGTTCCATAGTCTATCAATTTCCTCTTTTAATTGTGTAGTGACTTTGGGATGATACCGGTTGTAGATATTACTATTGGGACAATGTATACCCTGTTCATATTCCTTAGTCTATCAATTTCCTCTTTTAATTGTGTAGTGACTTTGGGATGATACCAGTTGTAGATATTACTATTGGGACAATGTATACCCTGTTCATATTCCATAGTCTATCAATTTCCTCTTTTAATTGTGTAGTGACTTTGGGATGATACCAGTTGTAGATATTACTATTGGGACAATGTATACCCTGTTCATATTCCATAGTCTATCAATTTCCTCTTTTAATTGTGTAGTGACTTTGGGATGATACCAGTTGTAGATATTACTATAGGGACAATGTATACCCTGTTCATGTTCTATAGTCTTTCAATTTCCTCTTTTAATTGTGTAGTGACTTTGGGATGATACCGGTTGTAGATATTACTATTGGGACAATGTATACCCTGTTCATGTTCCATAGTCTATCAATTTCCTCTTTTAATTGTGTAGTGACTTTGGGATGATACCGGTTGTAGATATTACTATTGGGACAATGTATACCCTGTTCATGTTCCATAGTCTATCAATTTCCTCTTTTAATTGTGTAGTGACTTTGGGATGATACCAGTTGTAGATATTACTACTGGGACAATGTATACCCTGTTCATATTCCATAGTCTATCAATTTCCTCTTTTAATTGTGTAGTGACTTTGGGATGATACCGGTTGTAGATATTACTATTGGGACAATGTATACCCTGTTCATATTCCTTAGTCTATCAATTTCCTCTTTTAATTGTGTAGTGACTTTGGGATGATACCAGTTGTAGATATTACTATTGGGACAATGTATACCCTGTTCATGTTCCATAGTCTATCAATTTCCTCTTTTAATTGTGTAGTGACTTTGGGATGATACCGGTTGTAGATATTACTATTGGGACAATGTATACCCTGTTCATATTCCTTAGTCTATCAATTTCCTCTTTTAATTGTGTAGTGACTTTGGGATGATACCAGTTGTAGATATTACTATTGGGACAATGTATACCCTGTTCATATTCCATAGTCTATCAATTTCCTCTTTTAATTGTGTAGTGACTTTGGGATGATACCAGTTGTAGATATTACTATTGGGACAATGTATACCCTGTTCATATTCCATAGTCTATCAATTTCCTCTTTTAATTGTGTAGTGACTTTGGGATGATACCAGTTGTAGATATTACTATAGGGACAATGTATACCCTGTTCATGTTCTATAGTCTTTCAATTTCCTCTTTTAATTGTGTAGTGACTTTGGGATGATACCAGTTGTAGATATTACTATTGGGACAATGTATACCCTGTTCATATTCCATAGTCTTTCAATTTCTCCTTTTAATTGTGTAGTGACTTTGGGATGATACCAGTTGTAGATATTACTATTGGGACAATGTATACCCTGTTCATATTCCATAGTCTTTCAATTTCTCCTTTTAATACAGCATATTTCTGGGGATTTTTTTACTTATTAATTTATCTATGCTCTGCGTGGTTGGAATTGCCATATCTATTAAGTAAGTTGTCCTTGCTTGTTTATCCTTTTTATTTATACCCTGTTCATACCGGGTGGTTATAATGGATTATACCATCTGTAATAACGGATCAGTTGTAATATAATTTACTGGACTCTGACTCCAAAAATTGGATCAAACTTGTATTTGTATTAAGGTATGATTTCCTTTATGAGCGTGTATGTTAATGCAAGATCCTGGCGAATGATACTTGCCACTTGACGGCGAGTAAGCAGATTGAGTTAAACCGCTACAGGATCCTGTAATGTGCCGGATTGTTCCGGGTTTCTCCTGGCATTTTCTGCATTTTTTTTTCTGAGTTCAGTTGTGTTTCCTTTTAAATTTAGTGGATTGTACCTCTTATCAGAATTGCATCTGCTGGCGTGGAGTGCTGAATCCTGTTTTCGCTGATGGAAATGTATCCTTAGAAGTTTTATCCGACGGCTGTGTAAATATTTTATGTCTGTTATTCCTCTTCCTCCTTCTGTCCTCGGTAGCTTTAATCTAAGTGTGCACAAGTGTACATACTGTTTACTAAAATCTGTCATCTCAGTTCTTATGTAAATTATTCAGATTGGGCTCGGACCAGGATATTATTTTTTTAAAAAAAAACATTAATATGTGCATAGCGAAAACATTTGTTGCCTTTGTTATCTTTTTATATTGAGTTCTGCTTGGAAGGTTTTAAGTCTTGAAGTAAATTCTGTGGGAAGTTTTCCCTTTGGCGCACTGCGAACTATTTTTGTTGCTTGTTGATAATCCCAGTTATTTATATATGTTACATGTTCATCCACTGGTTGAACTGTGTCCTCTGCTCTGTTGTATAATCTACCAGCTCGATTGCACCTTTTTTTTTAATGTTTAATGTTCTGTGCTTATCTCGTCCAAAGTTACTGTCTATATCTTTAGAAAATAGTTCTCAGAATCAGAATCAGATTCAGGTTTATTATCAGGTTTAAAATTCCTGACCTAGCAGCAGCAGGTCAATGCAATACATAAATATTGAAGAGAAATAATAATAATAATAAATAAATATGCTAATATGAAAATATAATATGAAATCTGTAATATATGCATTATAAATATATAATAAATATGTATTATATAATATTAAAATATGTAAGTATATCAGCTACAAATTGTATTGAATTGATTAAAAATCATGCAAAAAAGCAGAACTGATGTATGTTAAAAAAAGTGAGGTAGTGTTCAAGGGTTCAATGTCCATTTAGCGATCGGATAGCGGAGGGAAAGAAGTTGTTTCTGAATCGCTGAGTGTGTGTCTTCAGGCTCCTGTACCTCCTCCCTGATGGCGGAGGGGAAGAAGCCGTTCCTGAATCGCTGAGTGTGTGTCTCCAGGCTCCTGTACCTCCTCCCCGATGGCGGAGGGGGAGAAGCTGTTCCTGAATCGCTGAGTGTGTGTCTTCAGGCTCCTGTACCTCCTCCCTGATGGCGGAGGGGAAGAAGCTGTTCCTGAATCGCTGAGTGTGTGTCTTCAGGCTCCTGTACCTCCTCCCTGATGGCGGAGGGGAAGAAGCTGTGTCCTGAATCGCTGAGTGTGTGTCTTCAGGCTCCTATACCTCCTCCCTGATGGCGGAGTGGAAGAAGCTGTTCCTGAATCTCTGAGTGTGTGTCTTCAGGCTCCTGTACCTCCTCCCTGATGGCGGAGGGGAAGAAGCTGTTCCTGAATCTCTGAGTGTGTGCCTTCAGGCTCCTGTACCTCCTCCCTGATGGCGGAGTGGAAGAAGCTGTTCCTGAATCTCTGAGTGTGTGTCTTCAGGCTCCTGTACCTCCTCCCTGATGGCGGAGGGGAAGAAGCTGTGACCTGAATCACTGAGTGTGTGTCTTCAGGCTCCTATACCTCCTCCCTGATGGCGGAGTGGAAGAAGCTGTTCCTGAATCTCTGAGTGTGTGTCTTCAGGCTCCTGTACCTCCTCCCTGATGGCGGAGGGGAAGAAGCTGTTCCTGAATCGCTGAGTGTGTGTCTTCAGGCTCCTGTACCTCCTCCCTGATGGCGGAGGGGAAGAAGCTGTGTCCTGAATCGCTGAGTGTGTGTCTTCAGGCTCCTGTACCTCCTCCCCAATGGCGGAGGGGAAGAAGCTGTTCCTGAATCGGTGAGTGTGTGCCTTCAGGCTTCTGTACCTCCTCCCCGATGGTAACAGTGAGAAAAGGGCATGCCCTGGGTGCTGGAGGTCCTTAGGAATGGACGCTGCCTTTCTGAGACACCGCTCCCTGAAGATGCCCTGGGGTGCTTTGTAGGCTAGTGCCCAAGATGGAGCCGGCTAAATTTATAACCCTCTGCAGCTTCTCTGGGTCCTGCTTTTTGATTTAATTGATTTTGCTTTTCCCGATGAAGGAGCGTCTAATTGCAAGTCATCCCCACTTATAGAAGGTGTGTCAAAGCGTCATTCCTTTCGTCGTTTCTGACTGGATAACGCAATTTCCATCCAATTCAGTAAATCAGGGAGTGGGCCTAAAGCGAGGCAGAACGTCAGTGAGCTCAGAGAGTTGCCCTTGGGGAAACGTCTCAAGTTTACTTTGATAGCGGTGTTTGTTTATATATTTTTTTTGGCTGTTAATAGATAGGGTGATTATAGTACGCCAGCGCTTCATCAAGATGTTGAAGGACTTTCACGAGTATTGTGCGCAGTTTATATGTATATTAAGAACTTCTATTAACCGCGAGCGTGGGACAGAGTCGGATGGTTTTTGGTCGACGACAAGATTTCTGCGTTTCCGCCGGGCTTGATGTGGAATTACAGAATCTATTCTCGGTTGTCCTTTCACACCCTTAGGGGCATCCCCTCTGATCTTCTGTGAGGTATACTGCGGTTGCCTAAGTGAGCGGCGATTGCTTGCGAGACGCACGATGTCACAATCTCTTAATACAGTCCGTGAACAAGTGACGGGACGATATTTTGATGGGTCATTTCCTGGCGTCTCCTTTTAGGTGAGAGGGACATTTTAAATTCTGTCAAAAAAAAATTCCGGCACCTCTCATCCGGGACTTCTAAGGAAATTTGTGGCGACCCACTTCCTAGCACACTCGAACCGGCTGACAATTAGCCAGCGTGCAGGCACAAAGGCTAGATCCGGAACAAAGGGAGAAAGCCTGAGGCGGTGTCAGTACGTGCCTCTCGAAGCATCCGCGCTTGGAGGGAGGGCGGATGGAGGGAGGTTTTAAAGCAAGGCTGTGAAGTTCGAATAAACTTTATCTTTGACTGCAGTTTACCGACTCCGTGTTGTTATTTTAGCGCTGCGTGTAGCACACCGCTACAAATTGTTGATATTGTAACGGTGTGGCTACACGCAGCGCTGAAATAACGACACGGAGTCGGTGAGCTGCAGTTGCAAAAAGAGGTTTGTTCAAACTTCGCGGCCTCGCTTTAAAGCCTCCCTGGTCCCGCCCTCCCTGGGCGGGTATTCACAGTCCTGTCCCTTTTGCCCTTGCTGGGGAAGCAGGCTTGGTGCCCTCTTTGGGACGCACCACTTTGTGAGCCGGTTCAAGTGCGCTGGGAAGTGATTCGCCAAAGTATATATTATTAGGTACAGATGAAGGGAAATGAATTTTGTCATGTTCAGTATCATTGCTGGTACTTTTCCAGGTGTGTGTTTTTTTTAAAAAAGAAACCCACATCTAGCACATCCTTTGTAACTTCAGGTGTTTGCGCGTCTCCAATTGCGCGAGTGCGTTCTTTTCCCTCCCTAACCCAGCGGGCTTCCTGCTTGACCAGATATTGGACCGGAAGTTCATCTCCTCGGTGCTTGCTGGCAATTCTGTGATGGGGCCGGTGACGCTTTGGCACGTCAAACAGTTTCAATGTCCCGTGTAAACCTTTTCTCACTGCCCCTGAACTGATAACTCTGCTTTCTTCCTCGGGTGCATATTTATGCTATCTGTTTAGTCTGGCTTTTTATGCACCAAGCGTTTGTTTTAGGGTATCTATAAACTCTACCATGCTTTTGTTAGGCTGATCTTATCTTCGATGGGCCTCGGATAATTCCTTCGCTTCCCTCGTAACTTTCTTGTTTGGGTTATCCTTTTCATACTCCGTTAGGAGGTCTACGCCTGCTCTTAAGGTTTCAATTTTGCTTCTTAATCACCTCTGCCTTTTCTGTGTTCTCGTTTCCTCTCTCAATTTTGGGTTCTTATTAATGAGTGCTTCTGTCTCTGAGCCATTGCACCGCTGTTAATGCTGTGCGGTATGTGTGTAGTTCTTCAAATGTTTTGAGTTTTCCTACATCTGGTGGTGATATAATATCATTGGAAGCATTAACAATTTTTGCAAATTTCGATGATTTTTTAAAATTAATATTTTTTTGTTCTCAGCTCAAGCTGGTAAGACCTTTGAGGTACAGGCGTAGCCAAGCGTATTCATTTCTTAATTGCTGGGAACTTTTGGACAGTAATCTGCCTTCCTGTTCTTGCCACCAAGGTGGATGACCTCACATTTATCCACATTAAACTGCATCTGCCATGCATCTGCCCACTCACCCAACCTGTCCAAGTCACCCTGCATTCTCCTAACATCCTCC
>NC_133149.1:53174072-53196572 GCF_048418815.1 Hemitrygon akajei
CTGAGTGTGTGTCTTCAGGCTCCTGTACCTCCTCCCCGATGGCGGAGGGGAAGAAGCCGTTCCTGAATCGCTGAGTGTGTGTCTTCAGGCTCCTGTACCTCCTCCCCGATGGCGGAGGGGAAGAAGCCGTTCCTGAATCGCTGAGTGTGTGTCTTCAGGCTCCTGTACCTCCTCCCCGATGGCGGAGGGGAAGAAGCTGTTCCTGAATCGCTGAGTGTGTGTCTTCAGGCTCCTGTACCTCCTCCCTGATGGTGGAGGGGAAGAAGCTGTTCCTGAATCGCTGAGTGTGTGTCTTCAGGCTCCTGTACCTCCTCCCTGATGGCGGAGGAGAAGAAGCTGTTCCTGAATCGCTGAGTGTGTGTCTTCAGGCTCCTGTACCTCCTCCCTGATGGCGGAGGGGAAGAAGCTGTTCCTGAATCGCTGAGTGTGTGTCTTCAGGCTCCTGCACCTCCTCCCTGATGGCGGAGGGGAAGAAGCTGTTCCTGAATCGCTGAGTTTGTGTCTTCAGGCTCCTGTACCTCCTCCCTGATGGCGGAGGGGAAGAAGCTGTTCCTGAATCGCTGAGTGTGTGTCTTCAGGCTCCTGTACCTCCTCCCCGATGGCGGAGGGGAAGAAGCCGTTCCTGAATCGCTGAGTGTGTGTCTTCAGGCTCCTGTACCTCCTCCCCGATGGCGGAGGGGAAGAAGCCGTTCCTGAATCGCTGAGTGTGTGTCTTCAGGCTCCTGTACCTCCTCCCTGATGGCGGAGGGGAAGAAGCCGTTCCTGAATCGCTGAGCGTGTGTCTTCAGGCTCCTGTACCTCCTCCCTGATGGCGGAGGGGAAGAAGCCGTTCCTGAATCGCTGAGCGTGTGTCTTCAGGCTCCTGTACCTCCTCCCTGATGGCGGAGGGGAAGAAGCCGTTCCTGAATCGCTGAGTGTGTGTCTTCAGGCTCCTGTACCTCCTCCCTGATGGCGGAGGGGAAGAAGCCGTTCCTGAATCGCTGAGTGTGTGTCTTCAGGCTCCTGTACCTCCTCCCTGATGGCGGAGGGGAAGAAGCCGTTCCTGAATCGCTGAGTGTGTGTCTTCAGGCTCCTGTACCTCCTCCCTGATGGCGGAGGGGAAGAAGCCGTTCCTGAATCGCTGAGTGTGTGTCTTCAGGCTCCTGTACCTCCTCCCTGATGGCGGAGGGGAAGAAGCCGTTCCTGAATCGCTGAGTGTGTGTCTTCAGGCTCCTGTACCTCCTCCCTGATGGCGGAGGGGAAGAAGCTGTTCCTGAATCGCTGAGTGTGTGTCTTCAGGCTCCTGTACCTCCTCCCCGATGGCGGAGGGGAAGAAGCTGTTCCTGAATCGCTGAGTGTGTGTCTTCAGGCTCCTGCACCTCCTCCCCGATGGCGGAGGGGAAGAAGCTGTTCCTGAGTCGCTGAGTGTGTGTCTTCAGGCTCCTGTACCTCCTCCCCGATGGCGGAGGGGAAGAAGCTGTTCCTGAGTCGCTGAGTGTGTGCCTTCAGGTGTACAAGATGATGAGAGGCATTGATCGTGTGGATAGTCAGAGGCTTTTCCCCAGGGCTGAAATGGTTGCCACGAGAGGGCACAGTTTTAAGGTGCTGGGGAGTAGGTACAGAGGAGATGTCAGGGGTAAGTTTTTTACTCAGAGAGTGGTGAGTGTGTGGAATGGGCTGCCGGTGACGGTGGTGGAGACAGATACGATAGGGGCTTTTTAAGAGACTCCTGGATGGATACATGGAGCTTGGAGAAATAGAGGGCTGTGGGGAACCCTGGGTAATTTCTGAGGTAGGGACGTGTTCGGCACAGCTTTGTGGGCCGAAGGGCCCGTATTGTGCTGTAGGTTTTCTATGCAAATATCTCAGACCCCAATTGTCCAACGTACTTCGTGTTTAACCTGTCGTGCATCTGGTGGTTCTGGAAGCCAATGCTCCCAGCCTGGACTTTCCCCGCATCCTTTCTTCCCAGCGGGATAAGTCTCCCCCTTGTCCCTCATCACGGAACGCATAGGTAAAGGAATTCCTCCCTTCGCCTTCCTCATGCACACAGGGCCCAGCACCACACAGGGGCCAGACATCTCAGAGAGCTCTTTAAGTCACGAGGGGCACCTTAGGGTGTATGGGGGCAGTCTATCGGCGAGACTCGACGCAGATTGGGGGACCGCTTCGTCGAGCACCTACGCTCCGTCCGTCACAACAGACAGGACCTCCCGGTTGCCACCCACTTCAACTCTCCCTCTCATTCCCATTCGGATATGTCCATACATGGCCTCCTCTACTGCCATGATGAGGCCAAACTCAGGCTGGAGGAGCAACACCTCATATACCGTCTGGGTAGTCTCCAGCCGCTTGGCATGAACATCGAATTCTCCAACTTCCGGTAATTCCCTCCCTCTCCCTTTCCCATCCCACTTTCACTTTGCCTCCTCTTCTAGCTGCCTATCACCTCTCTCTACTACCCATAGTGCTTTTCCCTTACATTCCTTCTTCACCTCTCCGGCCTATACCCTCCCTGCTTCCCCTCCCCCACCCCTTGATCTTTCCTCTGATTGGTTTTCCACTCTCCCCCCACCTTCTTTATGGGGCCCCTGCCCCCTCCCTCTTCAGTCCTGACGAAGGGTCTCGGCCCGAAACGTTGACCGCTCGTTTCCACGGATTTTGCCCGACCTGCTGAGTTCATCCAGTTTGTTTGTATATGTTGGGCACAGTCTATTTCCCAGGGCTGGGGGAGGGGGGGGTGGTGGAATAAGTGGCCTGAAGGTGGGGGTTTAAGGCGATAGGGGAGAAAATGAGGTCTACGTCGAAAGCTGAATTAGAGTCGAGCGCTGGAGAAAGTCCAAAGTTCAAGAAGTTCCAAGGAAGTTTCCTTTCAAAGTTCATACCTGTCACCATGTACAACCCTGAGATTCATGTTCTTGTTGGCATTCGCAGTAAATCCAAGAGAAACAGTAGGCTGTCCTAAATAGACGCTGCATCTTTAGGCAACTACCTCACCTTTTTTATTAAAATATACTGTATGTTTGATAGAGCTCTTTAGAAAAGCATATAATTCAGATAATGGTAGTAGAATCATTTCAAGCGTGTACAAGGGGCTGTCAAATCTTAAAACGCATTCGACTTCATACATTAGAACAAGATGGGAGAAGGAAGGAGGGATAATTATATCTGAGGAAGAATGGACGACAATATGGAGGTATCAATAGAAGTGTACCAGTTCTCAGAAATGGAGGGAGTTTGGCTGGAAAAACTTGATAAGATATTTTATTACACCCTCTCAGAAATCCCATTATGATAGTAACCTCCCTGTTTGCTGGAGAAATTGTGGAAATCAAAATGCAAATCATTATCATATTTTTTGGGACTGCCCTGTTATCAAAAACTATTGGAGGGGGATACACAATGCCCTACAAGACATCTTTAAATGTGAAATACCCTTGGAGAGTAAGACCATATATTTTGGATATATACCTCAAGAATGGTTGAAAAGAGATAAATATTTAATGAATATACTGTTGGTGGCTGGTAAAAAGACTCTTACTAGGAAATGGTTATCACAGGAGAGCCCAACTTTACATACATGGATGGGAATTACAATGGACATTTACAAAATGGAGAAGATAACAGTATCTGTTAATCATAAGCTGGAACAATTTGATTCACACTGGGAAAAATGGTTTAACTACATAATGCTTCATAGGCTTGATTTTATTCTCACAAATCAATGAATCTGTTGTAAAAAAAAAAGATCACTCTCTACTTGTACATAGTTCTTTCCTTTTGCTTGTTTTTTCTCTCCACTCTTTTCTATAAGTGTGTACCCCAGATAAATACTTTGTGGAGATTTGTGATATATATGATTATATGTACAATGTCTGAAATACATCTTATGGAAATGTTTGACGAGCTTCAGTTAAAAAAAAATTACAAAAAAACTATACAGTAATTCTGCTTTTGCACATTTTAAAAAATCTATTCAATACATGTATTCTGCAATCGATTCACAGGTCTTTAAAATCTATTCAATATACGTATACTGTAATTGATTTACTACTTGTTTATTTATTATTGTTATTTTTATTGCATTTATTATTGTTTTTCCCTCTGCTAATTATGTATTGTTTGGAACTGCCGCTGCCAAGTTTTACAAATTGCACGTCACACGTGCCCGGTGACGATAAACGTGATTCTGACTCTCAGTCCCCGCCCAACAGGATAAACACAGGACTCGTGAGCAATCTGCAAACGCAAAGGGAAAATAAATAATAATTTTTTTTTAAAAATAAGCAATAAATATTGAGAACGTGAATAGTCCCTGAAAGTGGGTCCGTAGGTTATGATGGCAAGAGTTCAGTGACAGGGGCAAATGAAACTGAGTGAAGTTATTCCCACTGCCTGCGATAAACGTCGAGAACGTGAGATGAAGAGTTCTTCGGAGCGAGTCCACGGGTCGTGGCAAGAGTTCAGCGTTGGGGGTAGGTGAAGTTATCCCCTCTGGTTCAGGAGTCTGATGGCTGAGGGGTAATAACTGTCCCTGAACCTGGTGGTGTGTGTCCTGAGGCTCCTGTACCTTCTTCCTGATGGTTGAGGGGTAATAACTGTCCCTGAACCTGGTGGTGTGGGTCCTGAGGCTCCTGTACCTTCTTCCTGATGGTTGAGGGGTAATAACTGGCCCTGAACCTGGTGGTGTGGGTCCTGAGGCTCCCGTACCTCCTTCCTGATGGTTGAGGGGTAATAACTGTTCCTGAACCTGGTGGGGTGGGTCCTGAGGCTCCTGTACCTCCTTCCTGATGGTGGAGGGGTAATAACTGTTCCTGAACCTGGTGGGGTGGGTCCTGAGGCTCCCGTACCTCCTTCCTGATGGTTGAGGGGTAATAACTGTCCCTGAACCTGGTGGGGTGGGTCCTGAGGCTCCCGTACCTCCTTCCTGATGCTTGAGGGGTAATAACTGTCCCTGAACCTGGTGGTGTGGGTCCTGAGGCTCCCGTACCTCCTTCCTGATGGTTGAGGGGTAATAACTGTCCCTGAACCTGGTGGTGTGGGTCCTGAGGCTCCCGTACCTCCTTCCTGATGTTTGAGGGGTAATAACTGTCCCTGAACCTGGTGGTGTGGGTCCTGAGGCTCCCGTACCTCCTTCCTGATGGTTGAGGGGTAATAACTGTCCCTGAACCTGGTGGTTTGGGTCCTGAGGCTCCTGTACCTTCTTCCTGATGGTTGAGGGGTGATAACTGTTCCTGAACCTGGTGGTGTGGGTCCTGAGGCTCCCGTACCTCCTTCCTGATGGTTGAGGGGTGATAACTGGCCCTGAACCTGGTGGTGTGGGTCCTGAGGCTCCCGTACCTCCTTCCTGATGGTTGAGGGGTGATAACTGTTCCTGAACCTGGTGGTGTGGGTCCTGAGGCTCCCGTACCTCCTTCCTGATGGTTGAGGGGTGATAACTGTTCCTGAACCTGGTGGTGTGGGTCCTGAGGCTCCCGTACCTCCTTCCTGATGGTGGAGGGGTAATAACTGTTCCTGAACCTGGTGGGGTGGGTCCTGAGGCTCCTGTACCTCCTTCCTGATGGTTGAGGGGTGATAACTGTTCCTGAACCTGGTGGTGTGGGTCCTGAGGCTCCCGTACCTCCTTCCTGATGGTTGAGGGGTGATAACTGTTCCTGAACCTGGTGGTGTGGGTCCTGAGGCTCCTGTACCTCCTTCCTGATGGTTGAGTGGTGATAACTCTCCCTGAACCTGGTGGTGTGGATCCTGAGACTCCCGTACCTCCTTCCTGATGGTTGAGGGGTGATAACTGTCCCTGAACCTGGTGGGGTGGGTCCTGAGGCTCCCGTACCTCCTTCCTGATGGTTGAGGGGTGATAACTGTCCCTGAACCTGGTGGGGTGGGTCCTGAGGCTCCTGTACCTCCTTCCTGATGGTTGAGGGGTAATAACTGTTCATGAACCTGGTGGTGTGGGTCCTGAGGTTCCCGTACCTCCTTCCTGATGGTTGAGGGGTAGTAACTGTCCCTGAACCCGGTGGTGTGGGTCCTGAGGCTCCTGTACCTCCTTCCTGTTGGTTGAGGGGTAATAACTGTCCCTGAACCCGGTGGTGTGGGTCCTGAGGCTCCTGTACCTCCTTCCTGATGGTTGAGGGGTGATAACTGTCCCTGAACCTGGTAGTGTGGGTCCTGAGGCCCCTGTACCTCCTTCCTGATGGTTGAGGGGTAATAACTGTTCCTGAACCTGGTGGTGTGGGTCCTGAGGCTCCCGTACCTCCTTCCTGATGGTTGAGGGGTAATAACTGTTCCTGAACCTGGTGGTGTGGGTCCTGAGGCTCCCGTACCTCCTTCCTGATGGAGGAGCGAGAAGAGAGGGTGACCTGGGTGGCGGGGGAGGGCTTCCGGGAGGTGGAGGTTCATCCACCATCTCTTATTCGGCTGCCTCAGATACCGGTGTTTATGGTTCGATGAGATAAATCTGTTGATGATAATTAAAAGATTCCTTGAACCACTGAATACCATCTCGACTTAATTGGCCGCGATTAACGCATTAGCGGTCAGAACTGTTTAATTTCGAGTTGAAAGGAGCTGAAACGAATATGCCCCGGCACGGAATTCAATTAAAATTTCCTCTTTTTTTTTTGTTTTGCCAATTACCCTCCTGAAGGCCAGGGAGGGCTCCGGCAGGGAAGGTGTAGAAGTTACCCCCACCCCCACCTTGAAAGTTCATTAACTGGCTGCTGTCAGACACGGCGACAGTTAAGAACGGGGCTTCATTCCGGAGAAACTCGCTCCCCACCCCCCGTCGTTCCGAAGCGACCCGCGTTAATTAAAATACTTGAGTTTTAAATTTGCGGATCCGCCCCCGAAGGGGTCGGCAAACTGCACAACGAGGAAAACGGAGCCTGAAGTCAAGCGGCGAACCAACGTGAAATCAGGTCTGGGTAAAGCCGCGGGAGCTGATTTAATAATCACTTTTAATGGAAATTATAATTTCTTTCCGAGGGACCTTCCCGGCTCTGTCAAGGTCGCACATTCACAAAGCGCTGGAGGAACCCAGCGGGCCGGGCAGCGTCCATGGGGAAGATGGGTTTCCTTCCAGAACCCTCCGGGAGGACTTCGGCCCGAAACGTCGACTCTTCACTCTTTTCTCCACAGGCGCTGACTGGCGTGGCGAGTTCCTCCCGTGATCTGTGTGTGTCTCCCGGCCTTCACGCGTGTCTTAGCTCCTCAGCCCGGAGGAACCGTTTCTACTGACAGGGAGAAGGGGGCAGAGGCGGGTTCCTGGCGCCTTAAACCCACTCGCTCCGGGCGGACGGGGCTCGTCAGGCCGCGGTCGGCAGCTCATCCGGGAGAAGGGAAACTCTGATCTCAAACCTCCGCTGTACCCGCTCACGGGGGAGGCTCCGGGAGTGAACCCCGAGGGGGGAAATCCGGAGCTGGAGTCTCTGAGGCAGTCCGACGCTGACCGGCAACTCCTGGTGCCGAACCGTATCGGTCTCTGCCGTTCCTCTGGGTTCATCAGGGGGAGCCTGATACCCGGGGTATCAGGAGCTCACTCTCCATATCGTACTGCCCTGGGTTGGGTATCACACAGATAGCTCCAATCGGCGAGCTGGCTCGAGTTTCCAGTTCATCCCATCGGTAGCCAACAGGGGGCGCTGGCTGTCAGCTTAACTCTTTACAGTGCCAAGGATTGGGACACACCAGCCCATGCCCTCTTCTCATTGCTACCACCGGGGAGGAGGTTCGGGAGCCTGAAGACACACACTCAGCGATTCAGGAACGGCTTCCTCCCCTCCGCCGTCAGGGAGGAGGTACAGGAGCCTGAAGACACACACTCAGCGATTCAGGAACAGCTTCTTCCCCTCCGCCATCAGGGAGGAGGTACAGGAGCCTGAAGGCACACACTCAGCGATTCAGGAACAGCTTCTTCCCCTCCGCCATCAGGGAGGAGGTACAGGAGCCTGAAGACACACACTCAGCGATTCAGGAACAGCTTCTTCCCCTCCGCCATCAGGGAGGAGGTACAGGAGCCTGAAGACACACACTCAACGATTCAGGAACAGCTTCTTCCCCTCCGCCATCGGGGAGGAGGTACAGGAGCCTGAAGACACACACTCAGCGATTCAGGAACAGCTTCTTCCCCTCCGCCATCAGGGAGGAGGTACAGGAGCCTGAAGACACACACTCAGCGATTCAGGAACAGCTTCTTCCCCTCCGCCATCAGGGAGGAGGTACAGGAGCCTGAAGACACACACTCAGCGATTCAGGAACAGCTTCTTCCCCTCCGCCATCAGGGAGGAGGTACAGGAGCCTGAAGACACACACTCAGCGATTCAGGAACAGCTTCTTCCCCTCCGCCATCAGGGAGGAGGTACAGGAGCCTGAAGACACACACTCAGCGATTCAGGAACAGCTTCTTCCCCTCCGCCATCAGGGAGGAGGTACAGGAGCCTGAAGACACACACTCAGCGATTCAGGAACAGCTTCTTCCCCTCCGCCATCAGGGAGGAGGTACAGGAGCCTGAAGACACACACTCAGCGATTCAGGAACAGCTTCTTCCCCTCCGCCATCGGGGAGGAGGTACAGGAGCCTGAAGACACACACTCAGCGATTCAGGAACAGCTTCTTCCCCTCCGCCATCGGGGAGGAGGTACAGGAGCCTGAAGACACACACTCAGCGATTCAGGAACAGCTTCTTCCCCTCCGCCATCGGGGAGGAGGTACAGGAGCCTGAAGACACACACTCAGCGATTCAGGAACAGCTTCTTCCCCTCCGCCATCAGGGAGGAGGTACAGGAGCCTGAAGACACACACTCAGCGATTCAGGAACAGCTTCTTCCCCTCCGCCATCAGGGAGGAGGTACAGGAGCCTGAAGACACACACTCAGCGATTCAGGAACAGCTTCTTCCCCTCCGCCATCAGGGAGGAGGTACAGGAGCCTGAAGGCACACACTCAGCGATTCAGGAACAGCTTCTTCCCCTCTGCCATCAGGGAGGAGGTACAGGAGCCTGAAGGCACACACTCAGCGATTCAGGAACAGCTTCTTCCCCTCCGCCATCAGGGAGGAGGTACAGGAGCCTGAAGACACACACTCAGCGATTCAGGAACAGCTTCTTCCCCTCCGCCATCAGGGAGGAGGTACAGGAGCCTGAAGACACACACTCAGCGATTCAGGAACAGCTTCTTCCCCTCCGCCATCAGGGAGGAGGTACAGGAGCCTGAAGACACACACTCAGCGATTCAGGAACAGCTTCTTCCCCTCCGCCATCAGGGAGGAGGTACAGGAGCCTGAAGACACACACTCAGCGATTCAGGAACAGCTTCTTCCCCTCCGCCATCAGGGAGGAGGTACAGGAGCCTGAAGACACACACTCAGCGATTCAGGAACAGCTTCTTCCCCTCCGCCATCAGGGAGGAGGTACAGGAGCCTGAAGACACACACTCAGCGATTCAGGAACAGCTTCTTCCCCTCCGCCATCAGGGAGGAGGTACAGGAGCCTGAAGACACACACTCAGCGATTCAGGAACAGCTTCTTCCCCTCCGCCATCGGGGAGGAGGTACAGGAGCCTGAAGACACCCACTCAGCGATTCAGGAACAGCTTCTTCCCCTCCGCCATCAGGGAGGAGGTACAGGAGCCTGAAGACACCCACTCAGCGATTCAGGAACAGCTTCTTCCCCCCCGCCATCAGCTTTCTGAATGGAAGTTAAATTTTACATCCATCCCACCTCGGGAGGGAGTAAAAAAACCTTTGCGTTATGACTCCGTGGCAATGGGCAGACGTGTGAATTTAAAATTCTATCGGCTTGTAGAAAGAAGCTGTCCCGTAGAACATCGAACAGCCCAGAACAGGCCCTTCAGCCCACAATGTTGTGCCAACCCTCAAACCCTGCCTCCCATTTAACCCCCCCACCTTAATTTCCTCCATATACCTGTCTAGTAGACTCTTAAACTTCTAGTGTATCTGCCTCCACCACTGACTCAGGCAGTGCATTCCACGCACCAACCACTCTCTGAGTGAAAAACCTTCCTCTAATATCCCCCTCGAACTTCCCTCCCCTTACCTTTGTTACGCCTGTGACCCCAACTCTGAGGGGCCGAAGGGTACAAAGTAGCCCCCTCCTTTCTGAGAATCGCAAGATCGCTATTAATTCAGGTCAGGAGACACAGGAAATGAGAGAGAGACGCAGAATCCACAGGGGGTTTGGAATGTCCTGGCCCCTCAGCGATACAAAGCCACGGGAAACGGCCATTGTCTCTTGGAGACGGAATTGTGTATTGAGCACTGTGCTATTCATCGACGCCCTCAGGGAATGAGCAACGTGGGCTGTTTGGGGGGGATGGCATCATCCCAACCTGATTGGCATCTGAGACCCCGTGAGTAGGGATAAAAGAGGGTCTGGGGAACAACCCCTTCAGACGCACCAGGAGAAACGCTAGGAATCCCGTGACAGCGTTTAATAGCGACAGTCGGTGGAAAGCCCACGTGTGTCCTTTCCCGTTGCCCCGGGATTGGGGCCTTACCACGGAAGACGGCTTAGCTAAAGAAGAGATCACCGCCGCCGACATTTCGAAGGATCGACATCATAAAAAGGGAAACGGGCAAGTTCTAAAACTCCATCTCTCTCTCCAACCAAAGGCTGCAGTCTGAATGAACTTGAGTGACTTTTATATTTCCATCGGACAATACATTATCCCCTAGACAACGATAGAGCTATTTCTTATTGATTATTATTATACCCGCGCTTTTAGATTTAGTATTGACGACGTATATGATCTGTATGTTTGCATTGATATCATTTTGTGTATTTTTATCAATAAATACTGTTAAAAATAGTACCATCAGACTTCAACGGACCTCTCTATCTTTGCTGGTAAGTGACCCAGTTACGGGGTACGTAACAACTTGGGGGTTCTCATCTCGGGATTTGACACCAAATTGGGAGGCCAGTGAATCGGGCTTGTAAGTCCAAACTTGGATCTGGTACGCGGGTAGCCAGACGGGAAACCAGCAAAGATGGACGTGGGTGAATTTATAGAAAACCCGACTCTGGCGGCGCTAGAAGCGGCCACCAAATCAGACTTGATAAATATGGCGAAGGGACTAAACCTCACAGAGGTGAGGTTGTCAATGAAAAAGTGGGAGGTGCAGAGGGCAATAACTCAGTATTATATTGGGAAGAATGTGTTTTCGGCTGAGGTATTGGAAAATATCCCTGAAAAGGTACCAGCTAGTGGGACGGCTCAGTTAGAGTTGGAGAAATTAAGGTTGGAACATGCAATTAAATTAAAGCAGCTGGAAGCAGCTGAGAAGGAGAAAGAAAGGGCTGAGAAAGAAAAGGAAAGAGCCGAGAGAGAGAAAGAAAGGGCCGACAAGCAAAGGGAGCATGCGCTCCAGCTAAAGGTGAAACGGGAGCAGGACAGGGCTGAGAAACAAAGAGAGCACGAAATGCAGTTAAAACAGCTGGAAGCTGCTGAGAAAGAGAGGGAGAGAGCCGAGAAGGAGAGAGCGTATGAGGAGACGGAGAAATAGAGGCAACATGACTTGGATATGGAGAAGTTAAGGCAAGAGCGAAGAGCTCAGGGGTCAGACCGAGAGGAGCGGATTAATGTTAGTCGGGAGTTGAGGTTAGTACCTCCATTCGAGGAGACGGACGTTGACAGTTATTTCTTGCTTTTTGAGAAGGTGGCAGTGAATCAGAAGTGGCCCAAAGAGCAGTGGGTGGCGTTGTTACAAAGTGTGTTAAAAAGGAAGGCACAAAGAGCATATGCGGCGTTGTCCATGGAGGAGGGAGAAGCGGAGAATTATGCCGGAGTAAAGGAGGCCATTCTCCGGACTTACGAATTGATACCTGAGGCGTATAGACAAAAGTTCAGAAATTTAAAGAAAGTGTGGAATCAGACGTATACCGAGTTTACCTATGAGAAGGGTGTGCTCTTGGATCGCTGGTGTGCAGCAGAAACAGTGGAAGAGGATTTTTGGCGTATCAGGGAGTTATTTCTGATTGAGGAATTTAAAGGTTGTGTTTTGGAGGATATCCGGATGTATTTGAATGAGAAGCCGAATAAGTCCATCTCCGAATTTGCTAGGTTCGCAGATGAATATGCCCTAACCCACAAGACAAAGTTTTCCTCGAATAAAAGTTACCAGAGAGACCGTGGGAACGGTAGAGAAAGCCCGCCGGCTAAGGGAGAAACTCAGCCGGGAGCTAGCAGTATAATTGAGGAGGAGAGGCCAGAAGCCAGGAGATTTCCTGGCTTGACCTGTTTTAGTTGTGGAAAGGTGGGTCATATTGCATCTAAATGCCCCGCTCCGAGGAAGGAGCCAGGAAAAGGGAGAGCAGCTATACCTATAGGCTGTATTGCATCGATCAGAAAATCGACGAGAGAGCCCCAGGTAGATGGAGTACAGGAGGGGCGTGAGACGTTTCGTTCAGAAGGAACCGTGTCTGTGAGAGAGGGAGACCCACCAGTTCCAGTGCGGATCTGGAGAGACACGGGAGCGGAGCTGTCATTGATTAGCAGTAAGGTGCTAGATTTTGGTCCTCAGACGGGAGAGGTAGCCCTGAGAGGAATAGGAAAATGGACCGAAGTGGTGCCCTTGCATAGGGTCATTCTGAATGGTGAGCTGGTGTCTGGACCAGTGGAATTGGGGGTACTGTCGGAATTACCGGGGGAAGGCGTGGACTTGGTAACGACTTAGCGGGGGGTAAAATGGGTGAAGCCGTGAAGCTGACAAACAAGCCTGTGAGGGTTGAGGACCCGCCCCTAGATTCCAAGATCTATCCCACATGCGCGGTCACTCGCAGCATGTCGAGAAAGGCAGCTGAGAAAGAGACCAGTTTAAATCAGGCCAGTATCGATTTGGCCGAGACGTTTTTGCCGACTCTGTACCAACGAGGGTTAGAGGGGGGTAAAACAGAGAGTAGGGAGGAAAAAGAGAGTAAACGGGAGGAGGTAGATCTACCCTTAGCAAGAAGAGAATTTGTACGAGAACAGGGATGTGACGAGAAGCTGGTAGCATTGAGAGAGTCAGTTCTTTCTGAGACCGAGATTGAGACAGAGCCCGAGGGTTACTACCTGAAGGAGGGTGTGTTGATGAGGAAATGGAGGCCCCCCGCTGTACCGGTCGATGAGGACTGGGCGGTGGTACATCAGATAGTAGTTCCGAAAGTGTATCGGGACGAAATTTTGAACTTAGCTCATAAGGGACCCTTGGGTGGGCATCTGGGAGTAAAGAAGACAGTGGATTGGGTTCAGAGAGAGTTCTATTGGCCAAGCCTGAGAAAAGATATTACTGAGTATTGTAAAAGGTGTCATACATGCCAGGTGGTGGGTAAGCCAAACCAAGTTATCCCTAAGGCACCCCTCCGACCCATCCCCGCATGCGAGGAGCCTTTCTCCCGAATCATTGTGGATTTTGTGGGACCCTTACCTAAAACTGCGAGTGGGCGACAGTAAGTCATTACCATGATGTGTACCGCTACACGATTTCCAGAGGCTGTGCCTCTGGGTAATATTAGGACCTCTGTGGTGGTGAAGGCCCTCATTAAATTCTTTACCACAGTGGGGCTGCCTAAGGAGATACAGTCGGATCAGGGGAGTACATTCACGTCTAGCGCATTTCAGCAGATGATGACCCAACTGGGGGTCAAACAAATTTTAGCTTCTGCATACCATCCGGAATCCCAAGGAGCGTTGGAAAGATTCCACGCTACACTAAAGACCATGATTAAAACCTATTGTCAGGAAAACGTTCGAGACTGGGATGATGCTTTACCACTTCAGTTATTTGCAGTAAGGGATACAGTTCAGGGATCTCTGGGGTTCAGTCCGTTTGAGCTCGTTTTCGGTCACAGGCCCAGGGGACCTCTAACCCTACTTAAAGAGAAGTGGTCTAGTCCGACCGTTCAAGTCAGTGTGATTGACTATGTTTTAAAATTCCGGGAAAGGCTGCATAAGGTATGCGCCCTGGCAAGAGAAAACCTTAAAGACTCCCAGATCAAAATGAGCCAATGGTATAACAAACGAACGAGAGAGCAAGAGTTTCACGTGGGCGATAAGGTTTTGGTCCTATTTCCTGTAGTTACCCACCCCCTACAGGCAAGGTTTCAAGAACCGTATAAAGTGCGTAAGAAAATAGACTCGCTGAATTACGTGATCGAAACCCCCGACTGGCGAAAGCCGACCCAGTTAGTTCACGTGAACATGATGAAAGGGTACCATGAAACAACCCCCCGCGGTGGTCGGTGCAGCCATGAAAATCAATGAGGTAGAGGGGGGTGATAAGGAGGAACCAGAGCGGTTTGAAAAGATAAGTATAGTACCCACCAGATTGGAGAACTCTGTTATGTTGGCAAACCTTGCGGATAAAGTTAGTCACTTAGAGCCTGAACAGCGGGAGCAGGTAACACAGCTCATTAACCGGCATGCAGACTTATGTCCAGATGTCCCCAGAAGGTGTAGTGGGACAAAACATGATGTGATAGTTACCTCGACACCGCCTATTAAACAGGCCCCTTATCGGATGAATTCAGAAAAGAGCCAGCTAGTAGGAAAGGAGATTGAACATATGCTAACTGCTGGGATAATCCACGAATCCTCTTCCGCGTGGGCTTCTCCTTGCGTGGTTGTCCCAAAACCGGACGGTACCATAAGATTCTGTACCGATTACCGGAAGGTCAATGCGGTTACCCAGACCGATGCTTACCCTATTCCCCGGGTGGATGATTGCATTGATCAAGTGGGGAAGGCGAAGTACATCACAAAAATTGACTTGTTAAAGGGGTACTGGTGCGTTCCTTTAACGGACAGGGCTCGAGAGATTTCAGCCTTTGTCACCCCGTCCGGGTTGTTATGAGTACAATGTTATGCCGTTCAGAATTAAAAATGCACCAGGGACATTCCAGAGGATGACAGACACAGTGATAAAAGGGTTAACCCACACCAAGGCTTATCTTGACGATGTGGTAGTTTGGAGTGACACCTGCGGGGAGCACATGGAGGCTGTAGAAAATCTGTTTAAAAGGATGTCGGCAGCCCAACTTACAGTAAACCTCGCAAAGAGTGAATTCGGTCATGCCACGATCACATACTTGGGGTATGTGGTAGGAGAGGGGCAGTTGACTCCTGTGCAAGCAAAGGTACAGGCTATTTCTGAGGTCCCTGTACCCTCCAATAAAAGGGCCCTGAGGAGGTTTTTGGGCATGGTGGGATACTATCGGAAATTCTGTAAAAATCTCGCGAATATTGCTCTCCCACTTACAAAACTCCTACGGAAGGAGGAAAAATTTGAATGGAGCCATTCTTGTCAGGATGCTTTTGAAAAGTTAAAAGCCATATTGTGCCATCACCCTGTGTTAAAAGCACCCGATTTGTTAGCACCCTTCCCCCTGGCGACGGACGCCAGTGATGAGGCTGCAGGAGCAGTCCTCTTACAGCAAGCGGGGGATGGAGTGGAGCACCCGGTAGCGTATTTCTCTCGGAAGTTCAATGTGCACCAGAGGAATTACACTACCGTGGAAAAGGAATTCTTGGCCCTTGCTTTGGCGATACAACATTTTGAAGTGTACATTTGTCCAGCGCAAAAACCCGTAGTCGTTTATACAGATCACAACCCGTTGGTTTTCCTGGCCAATATGAAAAATAAAAACAGGAGGTTATTGAGTTGGAGTCTGATGCTGCAAGAGTTCGATATTAAGATGCAGCATATTAAAGGAGGTGATAATGTGCTCGCGGACTGCTTATCTCGATGCTGAAGTGAATGTGTAACTGTATTACTCTGTAGAGAAAAAAAAACTTTTGTATTGTGTTAGATTCTAAACTCCTGTAAGACTCTGTATTAATTCATTTTTTACCGATGGTAAAAAAACGCGTTGAAGAAAGGGGGTGTTACGCCTGTGCCCCCAACTCTGAGGGGCCGAAGGGTACAAAGTAGCCCCCTCCTTTTTGAGAATCGTAAGATCGCTATTAATTCAGGTCAGGAGACCCAGGAAATGAGAGAGAGAGACGCAGAATCCACAGGGGGTTTGGAATGTCCTGGCCCCTCAGCGATACAAAGCCACCTGAAGCGGCCATTGTCTCTTGGAGACGGAATTGTGTATTGAGCACTGTGCTATTCATCGAAGCCCTCATGGAATGAGCAACGTGGGCTGGTTGGGGGGGAATGGCATCATCCCAACCTGATTGGCATCTGAGACCCCGTGAGTAAGGATTAAAGAGGGTCTGGGGAACAACCCCTTCAGACGCACCAGGAGAAACGCTAGAAATCCCGTGACAGCGTTTAATAGCGACAGCCGGTGGAGGGCCCACGTGTGTCCTTTCCTGTTGCCCGGGATTGAGGCCTTACCATGGAAGACGGCTTAGCTAAAGAAGAGATCACCACCGACGACATTTTGAAGGATCGACATCATAAAAAGGAAAACGGGCAAGTTCTAAAAACATCGTCTCTCTCTCCAACCAAAAGCTGCAGACTGAATGAACTAAAGTGACTTTTATATTTCCATCGGACAATACATTATCCCCTAGACAACGATAGAGCTATTTCTTATTGATTATTATTATACCCGCGCTTTTAGATTTAGTATTGACGACGTATATGATCTGTATGTTTGCATTGATATCATTTTGTGTATTTTTATCAATAAATACTGTTAAAAATAGTACCATCAGACTTCAACGGACCTCTCTATCTTTGCTGGTAAGTGACCCAGTTACGGGGTACGTAACACCTTAAAGCCACGTCCTCTTGTATGTGGTGCCCTGGGGAAGAGGTGCTTGCTGTCCACTGTCTATTAGCCTGGTTTTAACGCTACGGTACCGTTTACCAGGGGGAGCAGCTGAAACAGTTTATGGTTGGGGAGGGGTGACTGGTGTCCCCGATGATCTCCCAGGCCTCCTTTACCCCCCCCCCCCCCCCCGCTGTTGTAAATGTCCCCAGCGGAGGGAAGTTCACGTCCACGGAGGCGCTGGGCTGTCCGTGCCACTCTCTGCAGTGCCCAGCGATCAGTGTCGCTGTGGTTCCCTACCAGGCGGTGATGCTCTCAAAGGTGCCCCGTGTAGAAGGCCTTGAGGAATTGGGGACTCATGATGAACTTGGGTACAGAGGGGATGTCAGGGGTGAGTTTTTCACACAGAGAGTGGTGAGTGTGTGGAATGGGCTGTCGGCGACAGTGGTGGAGGTGGATACGATAGGGTCTTTTAAGAGACTCCTGGATAGATACATGGAGCTTAGAAAACTAGAGGGCTATGGGTGACTCCAGGTAAATTCTAAAGTAAGTACATGATCGACACAGCATTGTGGGCCGAAGGGCCTGTATTGTGCTGTAGGTTTTCTATGTTTCTTCAGTCGGCTGAGGTGGAATAACTCATCTCCTTCTACCTTAGTCCACGGACTTATCAATCACCCTGATGAGTTATTAACTTCAAACTTCCTGCGTAATCGCTCGAAGAGTCGACCTGCACCTGCACGTGACGAGAGCTGTACAACTCATCTCCTTCTACCCCAGGCCACAGACTTATCAATCACCCCTGCTGCGGACACTCTCTGGAGGTCCCAGATCCGTGTGCTCCCCGACCGCTGGACTGAGTGTGTACACGTAGGAGGGGGACTATGTTGGAAAAATAAGCGTGCTAGGTTTTCTAAAATGGACTCCGTCTACCTTGGGCCACGAACCTATCAATCGCCCCTCGTACTTTGAACTTCGACACGCGGGCCTGGTTAGAGCTTTCGCTGACTGTCCCTTTCGAGGAAGTGTCGGGACTGAAGTGGGCGCCGCCAGGCTCAGAGGCAGCTTCTGTCCCAGGGTCACGGATGCTGAACCGCCCCGTCCTAAGATCAGATGGACTCTAGATGCCTTGTCAGGGCCTTACCCCTCACGGGCTGCGTGCTCTGCACGTTCACTGTAACCGCGTTTTGTTATCTATTGCTTTACCCTCAACGTTGCTGACAAAGAACCACAGAACGTTCCGGCACAGAAACAGGCCTTTCGGCCCTTCTCGGCTGTCCCGAACCATTTATCTGTCTCGTCCCACTGACCCGCACCTAGACCATTTCCCTCCAAACCCCTCTCGTCCATGTACCTGTCCAAGTTTTTCTTAAATGTTAAAAGTGAGCCCGCATTCACCACTTCATCTAGCAGCTCGTTCCACACTCCCACCTCTCTCTGTGTGAAGAAGCCCCTCCCCCATGTTCCCTTGCCCCCTTCACCCTTAACCCATGACCTCTGGTTTTTTTTTCTCCCCTCACCTCAGTGGAAAGAGCCTGCTTGCATTCACTCTATCTATACCCGTCATAATTTTACAGACAGACAGACATACCTTATTGATCCCGAGGGAAATTGGGTTTCGTCACAGTCGCACCAACCAAGAATAGTGAAGAAATATAGCAATATAAAACCATAAATAATTAAATAGTAATAAGTTGATCATGCCAAGTGGAAATAAGTCCAGGACCAGCCTATTGGCTCAGGGTGTCTGACACTCCGAGGGAGGAGTTGTAAAGTTTGATGGCCACAGGCAGGAATGACTTCCTATGACACTCAGTGTTACATCTCGGTGGAATGAGTCTCTGGCTGAATGTACTCCTGTGCCTAACCAGTACATTATGGAGTGGATGGGAGTCATTGTCCAAGATGGCGTGCAACTTGGACAGCATCCTCTTTTCAGACACCACCGTCAGAGAGTCCAGTTCCACCCCCACAACATCACTGGCCTTACGAATGAGTTTGTTGATTCTGCTGGTGTAATTTTATACACCTCTATCTAGTCTCCCCTCATTCTCCTACGCTCCAGGGAATAAAGTCCTAACCTATTCAACCTCTCTCTGTGACTCAGTTTCTCAAGTCCCGGCCACATCCTTGTAAACCTTCTCTGCCCTCTCTCAACCTGATTAATATCCTTCCTGACACAACGGAAGGACCTGTACAGATGACACTCGTAACGCTGCGCCTCTGTCACAGCCAGGAGAGACAGCGGGGATAAGCTCCCACTGCCGTTCGCAGTTCAGAGCACACCTATTCTCAAAGAGATCGGTCTCCTCGCGGGCAACCACAAGGCAAAGGACCCATTTTAATTAAAAATAAGCCCATCGAACGCCCAACGTGCGGGGGGGGGGAGGGGAAATCGTGCCAACGGGGTAAATAACATTCAGGGCTGAGCTTCCTGAAAGTGACTCCGGGAGCCCGTTTGGTTGCAGGCCCCCAGCCCCCAGTGCAGCGCAGAGACGAGGGAAACCCTACAAACAGGGAGCTGAATGCCGACTCGCTGACCTCCCTCGATCCGGCCCGGGCGCTTAAGTCAAGCGGGCCTCCCCTTGCTCCGGGATCCGGGCCCCTGCCGCTTCGGTACGCTCTCGGGCCTGAGCCCTGCCACCTCAAATCTGGCCCATACCCGTGACATAAGGCGGGCGGATCCAAATGCAAGATGCTGACAGTACTGGGAACTGGACTGGACTAGAGTCAGGGACGGGATAGGGTGCAGACTAGGAGCTGGGACAGGAACACAGACTTGGGCTGGGGAAAGCGGGTCCAGGACAAGGAACTGGGAACTAGGAGCCTGGGCTTGGGACTCCGAGCCAGAGACTACACCCGGAACCTGGGTCTTGACTTGGGCTGGCACTCCAGGACTAGCCGAAGACGTGACTGGACGTGGAACTCCCACGCAGGACGAGGCACGTGGGCAGGAGGACAACCCAAGGCCTGGGCTTGGTCTCGGCCGAACAGGAACACCGAGACTCGGTCTTGAGAGAGAGACAGGGACGTGGAACACAAAGCCGGGACCCCTCCCTAGGGGCAGGACTTGGGGCCAGGGCTCTACACGGAGTCAAAACCCCTCCTAGGGAGCAGGACATAGGGCCAGGACTCGTACGCAGAACACAGAGGTACGGTTCCCAACACAAGGTAACAGCAAACAGCCAGACCTACCTAGCGAAGGCGTGGACACAGAGACAGTTCCCAACAACGATAGGCGGTTCCTTACCTAGACACAGCAAGGTCCAGTCTTGCTCCTGCAGTAGAACTTGAGAGCGATACAGGCAGAGGCTTCAGGCAGGAAGGTGAAGGGAAGGGAACAGTCCAACGAATGAAGCTGAACCCAGGAGCTATTTACGTAGCCGGCCCAAACGTGAGAATCAGTTGCCTCAATTAGAGCGCCCAACAGTACAAGGGAAAACCGGAAAACCTGGAATAAGGAACTACGGACCGGACCGCGAACCGGCATGCGGGCTTCATTTTCCGGACCACGACAACCCGAGCTTCCCGAATTGGCCCGGCCACACTCCTTGCTCTCAGATCCTAGTCCTGCCACTCCGATGCGCTCTCGGGCTCAATCTGGCCCGTCCCCAACTTCTCCGACCCGGCCCGGTGTTTCGGTCGGCCAAACAGCGGGGCCCAGGCCCAGGCCCCACAGCCTCAACCCCCGCCCTCGGTTTCTCCGCTTCGGATCGTCTACGACTCCGCTGCGGCAAGCGGGCAGACTCTCGGGTCTGGGCGCCGCCGCCCCCCCTCTTCCCGGTCTGTACGCGCCACGTCGCAACCGTCCAGCGACTTCGAGACTTCAGTCCGCACCCTTTTAAAAGCACCCGGTCGTGCAGGCGGTCCGGAGGCGCAGCTCCGAAAGGGGAGTTACCGGCTGTCGGTGACGGAGTAGATAAGTAGTTGCGTTTGCTTCCAGCAAGTCGTCACTGGACTTCATCTCCGCCATCTTAAAAATGCTCCCGACGGTGCGCGTCTCTAACAACCTCTGCGAGCCAAGTCCAGTCCCTGGCCTTCACGTGGGGCTGAGCTACGAAGCCCGGCGGAACCGTTTCTACTGACAAGGATCAAAAGTGGGTTACTGGCGCTTTAGAGGCCGTGTACAAGCAGGGCCAGAGTCGCCTCCACTTCCTGAGGAGACTGAGGCCCTTTGGAGTGTGCAGGCCTCTCCCTCACACGTTCTACCGGTCTGTCGTCACCAGGACAATCTTCCATCCGGTGGTGAGCTGGGGCAATGGCATCAATGCCAACAGGCTCGATAAACCGATTGGAAAGGCTGGCTCTGTTGTCAGAGTCGAACCGGACACACTGGACGCTGTGGTGGGACAAAGGACCCTCCGGAAAATCCCGGCGATTCCGGACGATGTTTCCCACCCTCTGCGTGCCACCTTGGCTGAACAGAGGGAGCACTTTCAGTAACAGACTGAGGCAACTGCGCGGCTCCAAAGAGCGATAAATGAGGTGAATCTTACCCTCGGCCATTGGGCTCCATAATGAGTCACCCTATAGCCGGGGAAGTGATGACCCCCCCACCCCTCCTGTTAGACTGAGGTGACTTAATTTTTTTATTCTTTCTTGCTTCTCTTTTAACATTTGTATATATCTGTGCACTTGTAATTCTGCTGTGACGCTATAATTTCCTTTGGGATCCAGTCACTCTTCAGCCGTGGTTTGCCAGCTCATCGAGGGGAAGGAAAACTCCGATCTCAAACCTCCGCTGTACCCGCTCACGGGAGAGGCTCCGGGAGTGAACCCCGAGGGGAAAATCCGGAGCTGGAGTCCCAGAGGCAGTCCTACGTCGAGTTTGACGCTGACTGGCAACTCCTGGTGCCGAACCGTATCGGTCTCCGCCGTTCCTCTGGGTTCATCGTCTGCGTGGAGAGGGGGAGCCTGATACACGGGGAACAGCTCGCTCTCTCCGCATCGTACTGTCCTGGCTTGCGTATGGAACGTAGACAGCTGAGACACAAATATCCAGACTCGAACCTGACCAACGGAGGGTTTCACTATACTTCAGTACATCTGACAATAATAAAACAATTTACCTATTTGTTGCACTGGAAACAAGTTTCTTAAAGATGCCACATTACACCCCCCCCCCCCCACCCCGTTTACCAAAAAGTTATTTCCAAAACTTTTAGAGAAATAGGCAGAAGACACTAAAAAGGTGCAGCGTTTTAAGGTAATTGATGGAAAGTTCCTGGGGAACATAGGAGAATTTGGACTGTTTTTGTGCACTTTATGCAGACCTGTGTGTAGGTCTGTAGTCTAGTGTAGCTTTCTCTGTGTTGTTTTTTTTTACATAGTTCAGTCTAGTTTTTGTACTGTGTCATGTAACACCATGGTCCTGAAAAAACGTTGTCTCGTTTTTACTGTGAACTGTACCAGCAGTTATGGTCGAAATGACAATAAAAAGTGACTTGACTTTCGAGATGCCAATCAACCATTATTAATTATTATTTATTCATTTTTGTATTTGCACAGTTACTTGTCTTTCGCACACTTGTCGTCTGTCCATCTTGTTCGTCTTTCACTGAGCCTATTGTGCTTCTTTGTAATTACTGTGAGTTCCCACAGGAAAGCGGGTGGTTGGGGGGGGTGGGTCAGTGGGTGATTGGGGGTGTGTTCAATTGGGGGTCAATCACCCACTGACCCACCCCTCCACACCCCCAATCACCCACTGACCCACCCCTCCACACACCCAATCACCCACTGACCCACCCCTCCACACCCCCAATCACCCACTGACCCACCCCTCCACACCCCCAATCACCCACTGACCCAC